>NC_084742.1:69824400-69961900 GCF_033978785.1 Entelurus aequoreus
ATTTGACCCCCTTAAAATACTTCAAAACTCACCAAACTTTTCACACACATCAGGACTGGTGGAAATTGCGATCTAATTAAAAAAAACGAACCCCAAAACTCAAAATTGCGCTCTAAAACAGAGACAAAACTGCTCCTCAGAGGAAAACACAGACAAAACTGCTTGTAACTTCCGGTAGGAACGTCTTAGAGACATGAAACAAAAACTTCTATGTAGGTCTCACTTAGACCTACATTTCATAGATTGACATCCTTCAGCAAAAATCAACAGGAAGTTTGATATCCCCCCTTCAAAACAAAATTTTTGTAAAAAGCGGTCACCAAACATCAAACATTATCTCCTCTGAGCGCGTTTGTTGTTTCGGCTTCAAACTACTACAGGAGAGAGATTGAACCCTTCTGATTGATAATTTTGCTCAGTTCAAATAAAATACCCCTCATTTTTATATATTTTGTTCTTGTTTTTGAACACTGCCTTTTTGCAGTGTACTTTTAACTTTAAAACCGCCCATCCTCGGTGCATTTTCAAGACGAAAAGCAAACTCGTGGTTCTGCGCATGAGAGCACATGAGACCAATTTAGGGGAATGAAAGACAGTATATTATCCCGGTTGCTCGCGTTTTGGACGACTCGTGCAAAAAAAAAAAAAAAAAAGTCTTTGCACACCACAAACAAATGCAAAATAAGCTGTTTCCATCGCCGTTCATCATGTTCCCATCAGCCACACTGAGCTCACAGCACCGCTGGTGCGTGCAAAACTGTAAATACGCCTGAATGTCATCATTCCACTCACAACACAAAGAGTGTTTGCGCTTCCATGGCGATGCGCCGCTGACATCAGACAGCGCTTTGAAAGTTTGAATATCCCATCGCCACCTTTATCTCGGCATGTGGTCCGCCAAAATTTCACGGCACCGAAAAGTCGTAATTTAATGTCACCGTCTCTCA
Organism: Entelurus aequoreus; assembly: GCF_033978785.1. Classification (NCBI taxonomy): domain Eukaryota; kingdom Metazoa; phylum Chordata; class Actinopteri; order Syngnathiformes; family Syngnathidae; genus Entelurus; species Entelurus aequoreus. The sequence continues at coordinate 69,825,348 of NC_084742.1, forward strand.
TGCAACTTGCAATAATTACACGCCCGTTGCACAGACATCTTCTGACTCTTCCATGCAATTACACCAGCGAGCCTTTTAACTCTTATCATCTAATAATCACCACCTTTTTTTCAAGTCTGCATGGCTGGAGACTGGCGGTGTCTGGAAGGTTTCTGAGCATGTATGTGTGAGAGAGAGGGCTTTAATCATCATCAAATAGAGCTGTGTGTTCAGGTAATTAAGTTGGTGCCGGAGAGAGGGGGTGGAGGGTGGGGGGAGTCTGCGGGTCGCACAATTCATGTAGTGCATCGACTCCAAAAAATCCGACTGACTTGTCCTCGCCGCAAGCTGACCATAATACCAGCCTTGTGCACCCTGCAGGGTTCAGTGTGTAACCACGGAGCAGAAAGATCCCTATTAATGGTCACGGAGGTAGCACTGACAACCCCCCCCCCCCCCCCCCCCCCCCCCCCCCCCAGTATGCTGACACCCTTCACCACCTCGGCACAGGCCTAACACTATGAAGCGCACTTGTAATATGGAGGGAAGTGAATTATATTTACATAGCGCTTTTTACATAGTGAAACCCTATATCTAAGTTGCATTTAAAGCAGTGTGGGTGGCACTGGGAGCAGGTGGCGAAAGTGTCTTGCCCAAGGACGCAACGGCGGTGACTAGGATGGCGGAAGCGGGGATCGAACCTGGAACCCTCAAGTTGCTGGCAGGGCCGCGCTACCAACCGAGCTATACCGCCCCACCCCGCTGTTCATATATGGCGTATTAATCCCTTCACTGCAAAAAGTCAGTGTTCAAAAACAAGAAAAAATCAGAGCTGCAAGCAGCGATGGACGGGACCGACTTTGAGGGCTCATAAAATCCAAACCGGAGCAGTAATTCAAACTCTTTCATCCACTTTTAATCAGAAGGGTTCAATCTCTCTCCTGTGCTGGTTATGAAGCCGACACGACAAACGCGCTCAGAGGAGATAATGTTTGAAAAAAGGTGACTGTTTTTACTAAACTTTTGTTTTGAAGGGGGAATTGCAAACTTCCTGTTGATTTTTGCTGGGGGGTTGTCAGTGAATGAAATCTAGGTCTAAGTGAGACCTACATAGAGGTTTTTGTTTCATGTCTCTACGACATTCCTACTGGAAGTTACAGGCAGTTTTGTCTGTTTTCTTCCTAGGAGTAGTTTTGTCTGTGTTTTATTCCTAGGGGGCACTAGAGCGCAATTTTGAGTTTTGAGGTTGTTTTTTTTTTTTTATTAAATCGCAATTTTCGCCAGTCCTGATGTGTGTGTCCAGTTTGGTGAGTTTTGAAGCATGTTAAGGGGGTCAAATTACAGCTCAAAGAGGCAAAGGTGACTGTTTTTACAAAACTTTTGTTTTGAAGGGGGAATTGCAAACTTCCTGTTGATTTTTGCTGGGGGGTTGTCAGTGAATGAAATCTAGGTCTAAGTGAGACCTACATAAAGTTTTTTGTTTCATGTCTCTACGACATTCCTACTGGAAGTTACAGGCAGTTTTGTCTGTGTTTTCTTCCTAGGAGTAGTTTTGTCTGTGTTTTATTCCTAGGGGGCGCTAGAGCGCAATTTTGAGTTTTTTTTGGGTTTTTTTTAATTAGATCGCAATTTTCGCCAGTCCTGATGTGTGTGTCCAGTTTGGTGAGTTTTGAAGCATGTTAAGGGGGTCAAATTACAGCTCAAAGAGGCAAAGGTGACTGTTTTTACAAAACTTTTGTTTTGAAGGGGGAATTGCAAACTTCCTGTTGATTTTTGCTGGGGGATGTCAGTGTATGAAATCTAGGTCTAAGTGAGACCTACATAGAGGTTTTTGTTTCATGTCTCTACGACATTCCTACTGGAAGTTACAGGCAGTTTTGTCTGTTTTCTTCCTAGGAGCAGTTTTGTCTGTGTTTTATTCCTAGGGGGCGCTAGAGCGCAATTTTGAGTTTTGGGGTTTGTTTTTTTATTAAATCGCAATTTTCGCCAGTCCTGATGTGTGTGTCCAGTTTGGTGAGTTTTGAAGCATGTTAAGGGGGTCAAATTACAGCTCAAAGAGGCAAAGGTGACTGTTTTTACAAAACTTTTGTTTTGAAGGGGGAATTGCAAACTTCCTGTTGATTTTTGCGGGGGGATGTCAGTGTATGAAATCTAGGTCTAAGTGAGACCTACATAGAGGTTTTTGTTTCATGTCTCTACGACATTCCTACTGGAAGTTACAGGCAGTTTTGTCTGTGTTTTCTTCCTAGGAGCAGTTTTGTCTGTGTTTTATTCCTAGGGGGCGCTAGAGCGCAATTTTGAGTTTTGGGTTGTTTTGTTTTTTTAATTAAATCGCAATTTTTGCCAGTCCTGATGTGTGTGTCCAGTTTGGTGAGTTTTGAAGCATGTTAAGGGGGTCAAATTACAGCTCAAAGAGGCAAAGGTGACTGTTTTTACACAACTTTTGTTTTGAAGGGGGAATTGCAAGCTTCCTGTTGATTTTTGCGGGGGGATGTCAGTGTATGAAATCTAGGTCTAAGTGAGACCTACATAGAGGTTTTTGTTTCATGTCTCTACGACATTCCTACTGGAAGTTACAGGCAGTTTTGTCTGTGTTTTCTTCCTAGGAGCAGTTTTGTCTGTGTTTTATTCCTAGGGGGCGCTAGAGCGCAATTTTGAGTTTTGGGTTGTTGTTTTTTTTTATTAAATCGCAATTTTCGCCAGTCCTGATGTGTGTGTCCAGTTTGGTGAGTTTTGAAGCATGTTAAGGGGGTCAAATTACAGCTCAAAGAGGCAAAGGTGACTGTTTTTACAAAACTTTTGTTTTGAAGGGGGAATTGCAAACTTCCTGTTGATTTTTGCTGGGGGATGTCAGTCTATGAAATCTAGGTCTAAGTGAGACCTACATAGAGGTTTTTGTTTCATGTCTCTATGACATTCCTACTGGAAGTTACAGGCAGTTTTGTCTGTTTTCTTCCTAGGAGTAGTTTTGTCTGTGTTTTATTCCTAGGGGGCGCAAGAGCGCAATTTTGAGTTTTGGGGTTTGGTTTTTTTATTAAATCGCAATTTTCACCAGTCCTGATGTGTGTGTCCAGTTTGGTGAGTTTTGAAGCATGTTAAGGGGGTCAAATTACAGCTCAAAGAGGCAAAGGTGACTGTTTTTACAAAACTTTTGTTTGGAAGGGGGAATTGCAAGCTTCCTGTTGATTTTTGCTGGGGGTTGTCAGTGAATGAAATCTAGGTATAAGTGAGACCTACATAGAGGTTTTTGTTTCATGTCTCTACGACATTCCTACTGGAAGTTACAGGCAGTATTGTCTGTGTTTTCTTCCTAGGAGCAGTTTTGTCTGTGTTTTATTCCTAGGGGGCGTTAGAGCGCAATTTAGAGTTTTGGGGTTTGGTTTTTTATTAAATCGCAATTTTCGCCAGTCCTGATGTGTGTGTCCAGTTTGGTGAGTTTTGAAGCATGTTAAGGGGGTCAAATTACAGCTCAAAGAGGCAAAGGTGACTGTTTTTACAAAACTTTTGTTTTGAAGGGGGAATTGCAAGCTTCCTGTTGATTTTTGCGGGGGGATGTCAGTGTATGAAATCTAGGTCTAAGTGAGACCTACATAGAGGTTTTTGTTTCATGTCTCTACGACATTCCTACTGGAAGTTACAGGCAGTTTTGTCTGTGTTTTCTTCCTAGGAGCAGTTTTGTCTGTGTTTTATTCCTAGGGGGCGCTAGAGCGCAATTTTGAGTTTTGGGTTGTTTTTTTTTTTTATTAAATCGCAATTTTCGCCAGTCCTGATGTGTGTGTCCAGTTTGGTGAGTTTTGAAGCATGTTAAGGGGGTCAAATTACAGCTCAAAGAGGCAAAGGTGACTGTTTTTACAAAACTTTTGTTTTGAAGGGGGAATTGCAAACTTCCTGTTGATTTTTGCTGGGGGATGTCAGTCTATGAAATCTAGGTCTAAGTGAGACCTACATAGAGGTTTTTGTTTCATGTCTCTACGACATTCCTACTGGAAGTTACAGGCAGTATTGTCTGTGTTTTCTTCCTAGGAGCAGTTTTGTCTGTGTTTTATTCCTAGGGGGCGTTAGAGCGCAATTTAGAGTTTTGGGGTTTGGTTTTTTATTAAATCGCAATTTTCGCCAGTCCTGATGTGTGTGTCCAGTTTGGTGAGTTTTGAAGCATGTTAAGGGGGTCAAATTACAGCTCAAAGAGGCAAAGGTGACTGTTTTTACAAAACTTTTGTTTTGAAGGGGGAATTGCAAACTTCCTGTTGATTTTTGCTGGGGGTTGTCAGTGAATGAAATCTAGGTATAAGTGAGACCTACATAGAGGTTTTTGTTTCATGTCTCTACGACATTCCTACTGGAAGTTACAGGCAGTATTGTCTGTGTTTTCTTCCTAGGAGCAGTTTTGTCTGTGTTTTATTCCTAGGGGGCGTTAGAGCGCAATTTAGAGTTTTGGGGTTTGGTTTTTTATTAAATCGCAATTTTCGCCAGTCCTGATGTGTGTGTCCAGTTTGGTGAGTTTTGAAGCATGTTAAGGGGGTCAAATTACAGCTCAAAGAGGCAAAGGTGACTGTTTTTACAAAACTTTTGTTTTGAAGGGGGAATTGCAAACTTCATGTTGATTTTTGCTGGGGGATGTCAGTGTATGAAATCTAGGTCTAAGTGAGACCTACATAGAGGTTTTTGTTTCATGTCTCTACGATATTCCTACTGGAAGGAAGTTACAGGCAGTTTTGTCTGTGTTTTCTTCCTAGGGGGCGCTAGAGCGCAATTTTGAGTTTTGGGGTTTGGTTTTTTGATTAGATCGAATTTTTCGCCAGTCCTGATTGTGTGTCCAATTTGGTGAGTTACAGGCAGTTTTGTCTGTTTTCTTCCTAGGGGGCGCTAGAGCGCAATTTTGAGTTTTGGGGTTTGGTTTTTTGATTAGATCGAAATTTTTGCCAGTCCTGATGTGTGTCCAATTTGGTGAGTTTTGAAGCATGTTAAGGGGGTCAAATTACAGCTCAAAGAGGCGGCAGTATAATAATAATAAAGAATAATAATAAAACCTTAGAAATACAATAGGGTCCTCTGTCCCAAAGGGACATTCGGTCCCTAAAAATACAAAAGTTAGGGGCATTTTACTTGAACTAAGCAAAATTATCTGCCAATAGAACAAGAAAATTTGGCTTGTCAAGACTTTCCAAAACAAGTCAAATTAGCAAACCTCAATGAACCCCAAAATACCTTAAAATAAGTATATTCTCACTAATAACAAGTGCACTTTTCTTGACAGAAAAAACAAATATGAGACCTTTTTTCTCAATATGTTGAAAAATATTCTTAAATAAAGTAAATGCTAGTGCCATTATCTTGAGATAATGATGTGCGCTCGGCATTACATTTCTTGCATTTTCCCATCGATAACATGACATCATCGCGCCAAGTGCGTGCTCTTTCAGTCAATTATATACGTTTGTAGTTTTACAGCCTTCCCGGTAAGGTCTATTCGGGTCGGACACGTTTCCAGTGAAGGTTGGACTTCGCCAAGGCTGCCCTTTGTCACCGATTCTGTTCATAATTTGTATGGACAGAATTTTTAGGCGCAGTCAGGGCGTTGAGGGGATCTGGTTTGGTGGCTGCAGGATTAAGTCTCTGCTCAGTTTTCTATGTTTTCCCTGTTCTTTTTCAATTCTTTTAAACTAGTCTAAAAATCATTTAAAAAAAAAATCATTTTAAAACTAGTCTAAAAATCATTTTAATTGTAAATGGTAATACTAACCGTCTTGAGTTTTACTCGATTATCCTTATTACTGTTTATGGTTACATCCCTAGAAAACACTAGTGTGAACCTATCAGCTCCTTTCTTTAACATCAGTTTTCTAGTTTTTTTCTGTTCTTTTTCAATTCTTTTAAACTAGTCTAAAAATCATTAAAAAAAAAATCATTTTAAAACTAGTCTAAAAATCATTTTAATTGAAAACGGGTAAGGAACTGGATTATCCTTATTACTGTTTATGGTTACATCCCTAGAAAACACTATTGTGAACCTATCAGCTCCTTTCTTTAACATCAGTTTTCTATGTTTTTTCTGTTCTTTTTCAATTCTTTTAAACTAGTCTAAAATCATTTAAAAAAACACATTTTAAAACTAGTCTAAAAATCATTTTAATTGTAAACGGTAATACTAACCGTCTTGAGTTTTACTCGATTATCTTTATCATACTTGCCAACTTTGAGACCTCCAATATCGGGAGGTGGGGGGTGGGGGGTGGGGGGTTGAGGGCGTGGGGCGTGTTTGGGGGCGTGGTTATTTACAGCTAGAATTTACCAACTCAAGTATTTCATATATATATATATATATATATATATATATATATATATATATATATTATATATATATATATATATATATATATATATATATATATATATATATATAAATATGTATATATATATGTATAAATATGTATGAAATACTTGACTTTCAGTGAATTCTAGCTATATATATATATATATATATATATATATATATATATATATATATATATATATATATATATATATATATATATATATATATATATAATTTACATAAAATAAATACTTGAATTTCAGTGTTCCGGTGGCTATCCATTAGATGGCAGTATTGTCCTGTTTAACTTTTCCGTTCATGATGAGTATATCATTTCGGCCACCGTGTTCAATGGAGAAGTCTGTTCTACATATTTACAGGCAACATACACCTTCCCCTTCGAACTGTCCTGGATGAACTGAAATTCTTGTTTCCATTCGTTTTGGAACTTGCAAGCGTATTTCTTCATCTTGCTCGTCGACGGCGTCGCCATGTCTGTAATTTTCTCGTTCTTCTGCTTCGTCTCCTTGTTGTGTGCGCAGTTGTGCACTCTACTCTCTAAAAGCCCTAGATGTTATGACGTCATTGGGCAGGCAAGCTGTTTATATTGTGGGAAAGCGGACGTGAGAACAGGCTGTCCCCACTCAGGTCCGCATTGAGCTGGAGGGGGCGTGGCCTCCAGCTCCGGCTGAATACCGGGAGTTTGTCGGGAGAAAATATCTGCCAGGAGGTTGTCGGGAGAGGCGCTGAATACCGAGATTCTCCCGCTAAAAACGGGAGGGTTGGCAAGTATGATCTTTAGTACTGTTTATGGTTACATCCCTAGAAAACACTATTGTAAACCTATCAGCTCCTTTCTTTAACATCAGTTTTCTATGTTTTTTCTGTTCTTTTTCAATTCTTTTAAACTAGTCTAAAAATCATTTAAAAAAAAATCATTTTAAAACTAGTCTAAAAATCATTTTAATTGAAAACGGTAATACTTACAGTTTTGAGTGTTACTGGATTATCCTTATTACTGTTTATGGTTACATCCCTAGAAAACACTATTGTGAACCTATCAGCTCCTTTCTTTAACATCAGTTTTCTATGTTTTTTTCCGTTCTTTTTCAATTCTTTTAAACTAGTCTAAAAATCATTTAAAAAAAAAAAATCATTTTAAAACTAGTCTAAAAATCATTTTAATTGAAAACGAGTAAGGAACTCGATTATCCTTATTACTGTTTATGGTTACATCCCTAGAAAACACTATTGTGAACCTATCAGCTCCTTTCTTTAACATTAGTTTTCTATGTTTTTTCTGTTCTTTTTCAATTCTTTTAAACTCGTCTAAAAATCATTTTAATTGAAAACGGGTAAGGAACTGGATTATCCTTATTACTGTTTATGGTTACATCCCTAGAAAACACTATTGTGAACCTATCAGCTCCTTTCTTTAACATCAGTTTTCTATGTTTTTTCTGTTCTTTTTCAATTCTTTTAAACTCGTCTAAAAATCATTTAATTGAAAACGGGTAAGGAACTGGATTATCCTTATTACTGTTTATGGTTACATCCCTAGAAAACAACTATTGTGAACCTATCAGCTTGTTGTGTCGCTTCGCTTACTGACAACTCGAAGGAATCGCTGCTTGGCAAGTGTGCTTCTCCGAGGTTTGCGATGATTTACACACCCCGGTGCGCGATGAATTACTGCACAAACACGGCAGTGTGCGCGCGTACGTGGGTTTGAGGTCCGAGGCTGACAGACGGCACACAGGCGGGACAGTGTTGTGCGGCTTGCTGGGACACGTGCGCACACATATACAGCTCACGTTGGTGTTTATGTTTCTTATTAGCACAATTTGTTTGATCTAATTCCAGCCTGTGCTCTGTGCATGGAAACATCTCGACTGCGTGGTCCCTTAAATCAGGCAGCTGCCAGACACCCTTAAGCAAGGGGTCGGCAACCCGAAACGTCGAGAGAGCCATATTGGACCGAAAATACAAAAAACAAAATCTGTCTGGAGCTGCAAAAGATGAAAGGTCGTATGTAAGTTTTATAATGAAGGCAACACATGACGTAAGTGTCTATATTAGCTGTAATAGCCTACTATCAAAATGACGATGTGTCGCAGGCTGAAGAAATGTTTATTCTACACATTTTTACAACATTAGAAAACATTAGTAGAGGTGAGATAACTCCTGGAAATGATTGGCTTTTAATGGCCAAAGGTATAGATGTGTGTGTCCAAGTTAAAGGAAACGACAGACTGTAATAGATTTATTACAGTCTTTGGCAAGCTGGGTAAAGATTGCTGTGGTCTGGAACAATATTGCACATAAATAACTATCTGAAATTCAGCCAATATTACATACAGATCATGTGTCATGAGACATGCAATACTAGATTATACACAAAGAGGATAAAAGTAAATGAGCTCAAATATACCAACAAATGAGGCATAGTGATGCAATGTGTACATACAGCAAGCCTAAGATAGCATGTTAGCATTGATTAGATCATGCACTGACCAAATATGCCTGATTCGCACTCCACACAAGTCAATGACGTCAACAAAGCGCACCTTTGTGCATTCACGCACAGCATACAATGTTTGGTGGACAAAAATGAGACAAAGAAGGAGTGGAAGATTTTACATGTAAACAAACTGTTGCGTCACAGTCCGCACTATGGTGAGTTGAAGAACCCCCAAAATTACATATGTATACTAGAGATGTCCGATAACATCGGACTGACGATATTATCGGCCGATAAATGCTTTAAAATGTAATATCGGAAATTATCGGTTTCAAAAAGTAAAATGTATGACTTTTTAAAACGCAGCTGTGTACACGGACGTAGGGAGAAGTACAGAGCGCCAATAAACCTTAAAGGCACTGCCTTTGCGTGCCGGCCCAGTCACATAATATCTGCGGCTTTTCACACACACAAGCGAATGAAAGGCATACTTGGTCAACAGCCATACAGGTCACACTGAAGGTGACCTGCAAACAACTTTAACACTGTTACAAATATGCGCCACACTGTGAACCCACACCAAACAAGAATGGCAAACACATTTCGGGAGAACATCCGCACCGTAACACAACATAAACACAACAGAAGAAATACCCAGAACCCCTTGCAGCACTAACTCTTCCCGGACGCTACAACATACACCCCTGCTACCCCCTAACCGCTCCCACCTCAACCCCGTCCCCCCTAACCCCGCCCACCTCAACCTCCTCATGCTCTCTCAGGGAGAGCATGTCCCAAATTCCAAGCTGCTGTTTTGAGGCATGTTAAAAAAAAAAAAAGCACTTTGTGACTTCAATAATAAATATGGCAGTGCCATGTTGGCATTTTTTTTCCCCATAACTTGAGGTGATTTATTTTGGAAAACCTTGTTAACTTGTTTAATGCATCCAGCGGGGCATCATAACAAAATTAGGCATAATAATGTGTTAATTCCACGACTGTATATATTGGTATCGCTTGATATCGGTATCTGTAATTAAGAGTTGGACAATATCGGATATCGACAAAAAAGCCATTATCGGACATCTCTAATATGTATATATATACAGTATATATACACTACCGTTCAAAAGTTTGGGGTCACCCAAACAATTTTGTGGAATAGCCTTCATTTTTAAGAACAAGAATAGACTGTCGAGTTTCAGATGAAAGTTCTCTTTTTCTGGCCATTTTGAGCGTTTAATTGACCCCACAAATGTGATGCTCCAGAAACTCAATCTGCTCAAAGGAAGGTCAGTTTTGTAGCTTCTGTAACGAGCTAAAGTGTTTTCAGATGTGTGAACATGATTGCACAAGGGTTTTCTACTCATCAATTAGCCTTCTGAGCCAATGAGCAAACCACATTGTACCATTAGAACACTGGAGTGATAGTTGCTGGAAATGGGCCTCTATACACCTATGTAGATATTGCACCAAAAAGCAGACATTTGCAGCTAGAATAGTCATTTACCACATTAGCAATGTATAGAGTGTATTTCTTTAAAGTTAAGACTAGTTTAAAGTTATCTTCATTGAAAAGTACAGTGCTTTTCCTTCAGAAATAAGGACATTTCAATGTGACCCCAAACTTTATATACATACATATATATATATATATATATATATATATATATATATATATATATATATATATATATATATATATATATATATATATATATATATATATATATATATATATATATATATATATATATATATATATATGTCTTAATTAGATTATCCCAAAAAATAGTGCTCGATACCGTGGTAAAACGCAATATATGTATGGGTGGAATAAAAAAATAAATCACAAGACTACTTCATCTCTACAGGCCTGTTTCATGAGGGGTTCCCTCAATCATCAGGAAACGTTTTTCCCACCCATACATATATATATATATATATATATATATATATATATATATATATATATATATATATATATATATATATATATATACACATATATATATACACATATATATACACACACATATATATATACACACACACACACATATATATATATATATATATATATATATATATATATATATATATATATATATATATATATATATATATATATATATATATATGGGTGGGAAAAAAGTCTCCTGATGATTGAGGGAACCCCTCATGAAATATATACATATATATATATATATATATATATATATATATATATATATATATATATATATATATATATATATATATATATATATATATATATATATATATATGTATATATATGTATACATAGATAGACCCCCAGACACATTTTTTTCTCTAAATTTGGCCCCCCGAGTCAAAATTGCCCAGGCCCGCCCTAAAAATTTGTCACTAATCCGAAAAGTGCATAGAAATGACATAAACTCCAGGATTTAAGCCACGATCCCTGTAAAAAAAAAGTGCCTCCGTGCGTTACCGTTTCAAAATAAAGCTCCTCTTACCGCCTGGACCAGATGTGACCAAAAGACTAGTCCATCTACAGCCCCCTCCATTTTTTTTTTTAATAGTTGATGCTTTTTCCGGGAGAGTGTCCAACTATATCAAAACAATTTTAAAGTGTGGATTTCCTGTGTGCTGCTCGAACAACAGGCCGGCGATAAGAATGTGCGAAACAAAGACTTGACCGGGGAGCTCTCACTCTGACAGAAATATGCAAGTGCTGCCTCTTCTGACATACGATCTGTTGAAATGTTTGTGCTTCTAGTCAAGTGAACGTTGGCAGCGGTAGAAAGTGGAGGATAAGTAATGAAATGGAGAGGATCGTGTCCTGGTATGGTCGGAAAAAGAAAGTAGGTTGAAACGGTGAAAAAGTTCAAGTTAAAGTACCAATGATTGTCACACACACACTAGGTGTGGCGAAATTATCCTCTGCATTTGACCCATCACCCTTGATCACCCCCTGGGAGGTGAGGGGAGCGGCGGGCAGCGGCAGTGGCCGCGCCCGGGAATCATTTTGGTGATTTAACCCCCAATTCCAACCCTTGAAGAACTACATCTGGAACGTAGAAGTCATCTTTTGTAAGTAGGATTGCTGAAATTGCACATTCCTGATCGAACACGAGGGAGAGAAACCCTACACATGCGCAATTGCTCAGGTGTAGAGCTGTCCTATCCAGTCCTAACAACTCTAGCTAGAGCACAGGTGACAAACTCAACGTGGTCCGCCACTTCATTTTATTTGGCCTTGGAAAGATGGACTACAGCTATCCTATCTAGTCATGGGCACCTCAAGCCTTGAGACGAGAGGCGGACTTAAGCTATCCCATCTAATCATGAGTTGCTCTAGCTTAGAGACATACTCGAGTTGTCCTATGGAGTCACGAGAAACTCTACACTACAGTGGGACTAGAGCTGGCCTATGTAATCATGAGAAGCACTAGTTTAGAGACATGAGACAGACTAGAGCTGTTCTATCTAGTCACCAGCAGCTCAAGCCTATAGAGAAGAGACGGCCTAGGGCTGTCCTATCCATGAGCAGCTTTAACCTCATAACAGACTAGAGCTGTCCTATCTAGTCATGAGGAGCTCTAGCCTCCAAACAGACTAGAGCCATCCTATCTATTCATAAGCAGTTCTAGCCCACGGACATACTAGTCATGAGCAGCTCAAGCCTTTACACGAGAGACAGACTTAAGCTATCCTATCTAGTCATGAGCTGCTCTAGCTTAGAGACGGACTCGAGTTGTCCTATCTAGTCATGAGAAACTCTACCCTACAGACACACTAGGGCTGGTCTACCTAGTCACAAGCAGCTCAAGCCTAGAAGGGAAGAGACGAAGTAGAGCTGTCCTATCTATTCATGAGCAGCTCTAACCTCGTAACAGACTAGAGCCATCCTATCTAGTCATGAGCAGCTCTAGCCTCCAAACAGACTAGAGCCATCCTATCTAGTCATAAGCAGTTTGAGCCCACGGGCAGACTAGTCATGAGCAGCTCAAGCTTTTAGACGAGAGACGGACTTAAGCTATCCTATCTAGTCATGAGCTGCTCTAGCTTAGAGACAGACTTGAGTTGTCCTATATAGTCATGAGAAACTCTACCCTACAGACAGACTAGGGCTGTTCTATCTAGTCACAAGCAACTCAAGCCTAGAAGGGAAGAGACAAAGTAGAGCTGTCCTATCTATTCATGAGCAGCTTTAACCTCGTAACAGACTAGAGCTGTCCTATCTAGTAATAAGCAGTTCTAGCCCACGGGCAGACTAGTCATGAGCAGCTCAAGCCTTTAGACGAGAGACAGACTTAAGCTATCCTATCTAGTCATGAGCTGCTCTAGCTTAGAGACAGACTCGAGTTGTCCTATCTAGTCATGAGAAACTCTACACTACAGACAGACTAGGGCTGTTCTATCTAGTCACAAGCAGCTCAAGCCTAGAAGGGAACAGATGAAGTAGAGCTGTCCTATCTATTCATGAGCAGCTTTATCCTCGTAACAGACTAGAGCTGTCCTATCTAGTCATGAGCAGCTCTAGCCTCCAAACAGACTAGCGTCATTAGAAGCATTGGCCTAGAGACTCGTGATAGCCAGAGCTATCCTATCTAGTCACAAGCTTCTCAAGCCCAGAGACGAGGGCCAGACTAGAGCTGTCCTATCTAGTCATGAGCAGCACTAGCTTAAAGACTAATAAACAACTAAAGCTATCCTAGAAACTCGAGACAGGACTGTCTGGTAGTCTTTAAATGAAAGAGTGTAAAAAGAAGTGAATCCAGCAGAGGGCGCCCAAGTCAGTTCACTCAACATTTTCCAGCAGGAAGATGCTTTGACAAGTCGAGATGTCTTCAATGTGTACAAAAAACAACTGTAAAAGTATCAAAAATAGGCGGTTTTAGGGCTTTTTAAGGCTGCTATTGTTACTAGTCAGAGTCCATATTATTATTCATAAATAAAAAGTGTCAAATGGGACGTTTAACACAAGGTAGATTTAAGCTTTAAATGCATTTGTGGTACATGAGCGCTTGAGTCCAGCGTCCCCCGTGGTCCGAAAATGGCTGACCAATTAACCGCAGCTTAACTACCAACCGGGGCCCAAACACCCTTTACACACACACACACGCACACACGCACACACACACACACACACACACATGCATTCTTGTATTGGTTACCTTCTTAAGACCTGTGAAAAATGCCGACCTCTTTAGGACCACCCTTTCTAGATGTATAAAGATGTGTATTTACAACATGAATAATATATACATACTATGCAAATATAAAAAAGCTTGTTGTGAAAAATCAGTTGGAATTTCACAAGAAAAAGGTCACAATTTTACAAGAAAAACTTAGCATTTTGGCAGTATTATGATGAAAGTCGTCATTTTACTCAACGCAAATCAAAATTTTGCGAGAAAAACTGAACATTTGTGCAATGTTATGATAAAAGTTGGAATTTTACTCAATAACAGTCGCAATTTTGCAAGAAATGCTTAACATTTTGGCAATTTTATGAAAAGAGTCGTAATGTTACTCGACAAAAGTCACAATTTTATAAGAAAACTTTAACATTTTGGCAATATTATAATAATAATCGGAATTTTACTTGGCAAAATGATGACAAAAGTGATGGGTCAAATGCAGAGAATAATTTCGCCACACCTAGTGTGTGTGCGTGTGACAGTCATTGGAACTTTAACTTTAACTGAACAAAAGTCACACTCCAAAAATGTCACTATTTTACAAGAACAACAAAAAAAAATTGGCAATATTGTGACAAAAGTCAGAATTTTATGTGACAAATGTCACCATTTTGCATTAAAAAGTAATAATTTGACATAAAGTAATAATTTTACGAGAAAATATTGCAATATTACAGAAACAGAAAGAATATGAGAAATAGTTCCCAAATTTAGAAGAAAAAAGTCGACACATTGTCAGAAAAAGACTGCTTTTAGTTATTTAAAAAATAATAATAATTGTATGTTTGTAATTGTTTTTTTAATCTTCTTCCCCTGCCCCCCCCCCCCCCCCCCCCTCCCCTGTCCCTTGCGAGGGGGAGTCGCATAGGTCCGGTGGCCATGGATGAAGTGCTGGCTGTCCAGAGCCGGGACCCCGGTGGACCACTAGCCTGTGCATCGGTTGGGGACATCTCTGCGCTGCTGACCCGTCTCCGCTCGGGATGGTTTCCTGTTGGCCCCGCTGTGGACTGGACTCCCGCTGATGTGTTGGATCCACTGTGGACTGGACTTTCACAATGTTATGTCAGACCCACTCGACATCCGTTGCTTTCGGTCTCCCCTAGAGGGGGGGGGGGTTACCCACATATGCGGTCCTCTCCAAGGTTTCTCATAGTCATTCACCGACGTCCCACTGGGGTGAGTTTTTCCTTGCCCGTATGTGGCTCTGTACCGAGGATGTCGTTGTGGCTTGTACAGCCCTTTGAGACACTTGTGATTTAGGGCTATATAAATAAACATTGATTGATTGATTGATTTATGTACTTGAAGTTATTGCAGTAGGTCTCGATGTACATATTTATTAATTTTTTTAAATTAACTTTGGCCAAAGGGGGCGCATTTACATTTCTTACACACACTTGTTATTACATATGTTGACCAGAAAGGGGAGCACTTCACATTTTTACACACACTTGTTATTTCATATGTTGACCAGGGGGTGAGCTCTTTCAAAACCGACACACAGCCAATTTGAAAAATCCCTCCTTTTTGGGACCACCCTCATTTTGATAGATTTCACCACTAGGGGTGCAAATGACAGCAGCTTTATTTTGTCCATTCTTTAACATGTACAAGACACATAAGAACTGAAATTACATTTTTGGCACAATCCCGCTAAGAGCAGACATACGTTACATGGGGACAAGACGGGACCGCCAACGGATCAGCCACTTACAGCGCTCCTTAAAAAGGTGGGGAAAAGGTGACATTGGGAAAGGGGGAAGAGTAAAAAAATTATCAGTCTGAGGCTGGACCCTCAGGAGTGGTCCAGACTGAGTCCGAGGAAACAACCTCACATAGCATGGCACACATAAACATGGTACATGTAATCACAACAACTCGCAACAGAGGAGGGGGGAGTTGGGACCCTGGAGGCCGGATGCCGCTATTAAAGCACTACTCAGCCCCCACAACTCCGGAGGAATTAAGCAGTGGTGAAGGCGTTGATTTGGGGAGGGGCGTGTGCGTGCATGTATGCCCAATTAACTTGGGTGAGATGTTGGTATGTCTTTGTGGACTGAGGCCGATCTCAAAAGTTCGACCCAGGTGCTTTTTAAATGCGACCGCCCTCACCAAGAGGCAAGACAGAAAAAGGTGGCAAATGAGACGTTCTCTATTAGATGCAATGGTTTTCTGTATTGGGACCATTATTTATGTCATCACTTGTTCACACCTCCTCATATGGAAGCTACTTTTCCTTGTTGATGTCTCAAGAAGGGTAGAAATACAAGAACACACGCACACACACACACTTGTATTTGTTACCTTCTTGAGACATGAGAAAATGCCTACCTCTTCAGGACCACCCTTTCCTGACATATAAAGATTTGTATTTACAACATTAATAATATATACATACTACGCAAATATAAAAAAGCTTGTTGTGAAGAATTTGTTGAAATTTCCCAAGAACAAGGTCACAATTTCACAAGTCCAACTTAGAATTTGGTCATTTTTATAATAAAAGTCCTAATTTTACTCAACGCAAGTCAAAATTTGACAAGAAAAACTGAACATTTGTGCAATATCATGATAAAAGTTGGGTATTTTACTCAGTAACAGTCGCAATTTTACAAGAAAAGCTTAAAATTTTGGCAATTTTATGAAAAGAGTCATAATTTTACCCAACAAAAGTCACAATTTTATAAGAAAACTTTACATTTTGGCAATATAATAATAACAATTGGAATTTTACTTGGCAAAATGATGACAAAAGTCATCATTTTACTCCAAAAATGTCACTATTTTACAAGAACAACAAAACAATTGGCAACATTGTGATAAAAGTCAGAATTCTATACGACAAATGTCACCATTTTGCATTAAAAAGTAATAAGTTGACATGAAAAAGTAATAATTTTTATGAAAAAATATTGCGATATTACAGAAACAGAAAGAATACGAGAAATTGTTGCCAATTGTCGACACTGTGAAAAAAAGACTGCTTTTAGTTAAACATTTTTTAAATTTTTTGTTTGTAATTGTTTTTTTTTCTTCATTATTTACTTCAAGTTATCACAGTATGTCTCTATATAAAAATTTTTTTAATGAAATTTGGCCAACACACACTTGTTATTACATATGTTGGCCAGAGGGGGAGCACTTCAAATTTTTACACACACTTGTTATTTCATATGTTGACCAGAGGGGCAGCATTTTTAAAACTGACACAGTCAATTTGAAAAATCCCTCCTTTTTGGGACCACCCTAATTTTGATAGATTTCACCACCAGGGGGTGCAAATGAGACATTCTCTATTAGATGCAATGGTTTTCCGTATTGGGACCATGATTTATGTCATCACTTGTTCACACCTCCTCATATGGAAGCTACTTTTCCTTGTTGATGTCTCAAGAAGGGTAGAAATACAAGAACACACACACACACACACACACACACCTTTATGTATGAGTAGTGCCACATGGAAGTGCCACACACAGACAAGAACACACACTCACACAGATACATACTCATTAACAAAGGCTTAGCATTGCTTAGCGGCCCCCCACAGAGGGGGGATACACACCTCGGTCACCTGATCCTCACCCTTCACTCCCCCCCCCCCCCCCGGTATCAGCTGTGCTATATAGACTCCGCCCCTTTTTACCTTCTTCAGGATATGCAATGTGACAAAAGAATGTAAAAAAACCCAAAAAAACCACTTGTTTGCAATACCATCTGCCACCACTAGAGGCCGCTGCTGCGGTTTGCATTCCTGACCGCTCAGTTGATGGCGAGCCTCACAACAAACATGTGATAGACTCTTATAACTTCCTGTTTGCCACCGCCGTGGCTTCACTTTATCCGCACTGACACCTCGGTGAGGCCCACCCGGCCCGTAAAAGTGGGGAGAGACAAGAGAAACCACCTGAGTGACAGGCAGCAGCTGAGTCCACACATCTGGGAAGCTTACCCCCCCAGGAGGTGCGTCTTTTACACTTTTAAAGCCCTCCTAATTCCATTCTCTTTAAAAAGAAAAAAACAAGTTTCTTTCCCGGCAAATTGAGGAGAAAACTCACCGGAGAGGCTCGGCGTGGAAGGCTGAAGGTCGAATATTCCTTAAAGAAAAACACACGGCGAGGACATCCGTGCACAAACCACTACAGCAGGATCATCTCCACACTTTGAGTGCCTGAGCAGGAGTGGGCTGTGTGTGTGCGCGGCTCTGGCACTAACTTAGAGAGCGGAGGAATGATATTAGCAACGCTGCAAGCCTATTGGCTTAGGAAAAATACCCCACATCCCTCCTCCACCCCTTGTCAGCTTCCACCGCGTGCGCACACACACACACACACACACACACACACACACACACACACACTTTTTTGCCCTCACTCGGGACACTGTGCACAACATGGTTTGTGTCCATCACCTTCGATTACCTAATTGAGCTATTTTAGTAACGTATGAGATCACTCCTTCATGTGAAAAGTACAACAAAGTATGATCAATCAATCAATCAATCAATCAATGTTTACTTATATAGCCCTAAATCACCAGTGTCTCAAAGGGCTGCACAAGCCACGACGACATCCTCCGCTCAGATCCCACAACAGGGCAAGAAAAAACTCAACCCAATGGGATGACATTAATTAAATTAAATTAAATTAATTTAAAAAATTAAAAAAATAAATAACTATAAAATCGATTTTAAAAAATGAGAATCGATTCTGAATCGCACAACGTGAGAATCGCTGTCATGCCTGTGTGATCATGTTTTGTTTTAGTTATGTTCGGTTTTGTTTTTGGACTCTTTGTGCACTCTTGTTTGGTCACCACGACGACCGATTAGTTGCACCTGTTTTCAGGTTCGGACTCACACACCTGTTGTCAATCATGTCTGTATTCTTTAAGCCCGTTGTTTTCAGTTAGTCTGCCTGGCGACATCACACTTTATCATCACTCTGCTTCATGCCAAGTAAGTTTTTGTTTCATGTTCATAGTTTTTTGCCTTTATGCAAGTCTTTTGTTTTCATTAGCCAAGTTTTGTACCTCTGCTGTGAGCGCTTTTTGTTTGTTCCTTTTTTGATGGATTAATTAAAAAATGTACTCACATTCACGTCTTGCCCGCGCCAACTTTCCGTTGCCTTCCGGAAAAACAAAACCCAAAGACCAAGTCTTGACAATCGTGACCGCAGCGGCTCGTGTATGGTTGTATTTATCAATGGAACATATAAAATGTTGGCGTTGTTCACTTGTGTCATATTGACATCATATTGCAGTCTACATGTCTCTCTTATGTTTGACTGCCATCTACTGCTCACACTTATCATTACACCATGTACCAAATAAAATTGATTCAAGGTCGGTAAGCACAACCAGAATGTGGAGGGGGGCATGGTCCGCGGGCCCTCCGCGGAGCGGGGTGTGTAAGGACCGGCCTCGAAGCACGGCTGGCAGGTGATTGGATGCCAGCAACACGTGACAAAGAAGTTGGGAAAGGTGGCAATAAATACTGATAAAGTTGAGGAATGCTCATCAAACACTTATTTGGAACATCCCACAGGTGAACAGGCAAATTGGGAACAGGTGGGTGCCATGATTGGGTATGAAAGTAGATTCCATGAAATGCTCAGTCATTCACAAACAAAGATGGGGCGAGGGTCACCACTTTGTCAACAAATGCCTGAGCAAATTGTTGAACAGTTTAAGAAAAACCTTTCTCAAGCAGCCATTGCAAGGAATTTAGGGATTTCACCATCTACGCTCCGTAATATCATCAAAGGGTTCAGAGAATCTGGAGAAATCACTGCACGTAAGCAGCTAAGCCCGTGACCTTCCATCCCTCAGGCTGTACTGCATCAACAAGCCACACCAGTGTGTAAAGGATATCACCACATGGGCTCAGGAACACTTCAGAAACCCACTGTCAGTAACTACAGTTGGTCGCTACATCTGTAAGTGCAAGTTAAAACTCTCCCATGCAAGGCGAAAACCGTTGATCAACAACACCCAGAAATGCCGTCGGCTTCGCTGGGCCTGAGCTCATCTAAGATGGACTGATACAAAGTGGAAAAGTGTTCTGTGGTCTGACGAGTCCACATTTCAAATTGTTTTTGGAAACTGTGGACGTCGTGTCCTCCGGACCAAAGAGGAAAAGAACCATCCGGATTGTTATAGGCGCAAAGTGTAAAAGGCAGCATGTGTGATGGTATGGGGGTGTATTAGTGCCCAAGACATGGGTAACTTACACATCTGTGAAGGCACCATTAATGCTGAAAGGTACATACAGGTTTTGGAGCAACATATGTTGCCATCCAAGCAACGTTACCATGGACGCCCCTGCTTATTTCAGCAAGACAATGCCAAGCCACGTGTTACATCAACGTGGCTTCATAGTAAAAGAGTGCGGGTACTAGACTGGCCTGCCTGTAGTCCAGACCTGTCTCCTATTGAAAATGTGTGGCACCTAAAATAGCAGAAGGGAGACCCCCGGACTGTTGAACAACTTAAGCTGTACATCAAGCAAGAATGGGAAAGAATTCCACTTCAAAAATGTGTCTCCTCAGTTCCCAAACCTTTACTGAGTGTTGTTAAAAGGAAAGGCCATGTAACACAGTGGTGAACATGCCCTTTCCCAACTACTTTGGCACGTGTTGCAGCCATGAAATTCTAAGTTAATTATTATTTGCCAAAAAAAAATAAAGTTTATGAGTTTGAACATCAAATATGTTGTCTTTGTAGTGCATTCAACTGAATATGGCTTGAAAAGGATTTGCAAATCATTGTATTCCGTTTATATTTACATCTAACACAATTTCCCAACTCACATGGAAACGGGGTTTGTAAAAAGACATTGCTAACACCAGACATCCGGGCTATCGTGGAGGTTTGTCAGCATCAGGTGAACCCACGGGAGGAAGACGTCCACATAGAATTATACCGTACATTAGGCGCACCGGGTTTTAAGGCCCACTGTCCAGTTTGGAGAGAAAAAAAAAGATTTTAAGTGCGCCTTATAGCCCGGAAAATACGGTACTCCTCGGTTGAGGCATCACTGTTGCATCCCTTTTTTTGGTACAATTTCCTTCCAAATGATTGAACTTCATACTTTAGACCTCACCCAATGGAACGCACATCTTACAGAACCGCAGTCTTTTATGAAAAGGGAAATCTGATCACCTTTTGTGTCGCGATTGCTCTTATTTCCCTAGCGTTCTGCTTGGCCCAGTACGAAATGAGCCCGCCCCGGTGCCTCTTTTGTGAGCCCACACAGACAACTGTAACATTAAGCCTATTTACAGCAGACACAGGCAGGGAAAGGGATATAAGAGGTAAGCCCTATAGGCCTACACACGCAGCCCAAGAGGAAGTGGGGATCAGTGCGGCATGGGCAGCACAAAAGGGGGAGCCGCCGGGTCAGTAGAGAGAAAACAAGGGCCCGGTTTCTAGGCACGGCCCCACCGCACCGCACATCGGCTTTTATCTCCCACCACTTTTATTTTCTCTGCGGCTTTGAAAACAGGCCCGGATTGATGTGGGCCAGCGCACTTTGTGACGGCAGCTTGGATGTCACCGCCAATGAAAGGCTATCTTTCTATCAGCACGTAGCGAGAGACGCAAGCGAGGGATCTTATCTTCTCGAGCCACGCCAGGCTCATCTGTCATGCTGCGGCCTGGTTAGTCATTCCGGTTTGTCGTCATCCGTCAGGATGGATGGGACGGATGAACTTTTGATCGCCGTTGCTTCGCTTCACACCTCAAATTCTCACGCCAAGAGGGGGAATTTTTTTTTGGGGGGGGAGATAATGACCATGGGGACGCACAGCTGGAGGGTCTGTAAATGACGATTGCGGCGCCCCCTAAGGGCTGTGTTCAAAATGCTTTGGAAGACTGTACCGTATTTTGCGGACTATAAGGCGCACTTAAATGCATACTGAAATGAATGTTTTTTATTTAAACGGGGATAGCAGATCCATTCTATGTGTCATACTTGATCATTTCGCGATATTGCCATATTTTTGCTGAAAGGATTTAGTAGAGAACAACGACGATAAAGTTCGCAACTTTTGGTCGCTGATAAAAAAAAGCTTTGCCTGTACCGGAAGTAGCGTGACGTCCCAGGAGGAAGGACTCCTCACATTGTTTACAATGCAGTGAGAGAGATTCGGACCGAGAAAGCGACGATTACCCCATTACCGTAATTTCCGGACTATAAGCCGCTACTTTTTCCCCCTCGTTCTGGTCCCTGCGGCTTATACAAGGGTGCGGCTTATTTACGGCCTGTTCTTCTCCGACACCGACGAAGAGGATTTCGGTGGTTTTAGTACGCAGGAGGAAGACGATGACACAATGATTAAAGACTGACTTTTCATATACCGGTAGGCTGGTTATTTTGATAACGTACAGGCGAGCACTTTGTATTACTTTGCACCGTTGTATTATTTGTACTCTGCATGAATATTGTTCGCCATGTCAAAGATGTGAAAGTTTGATTGAATGATTGAAAGATTTATTGTTAATAAATGGGACACTTTGCGTTCCCAAACAGTCATCTCTGTCCCGACAATCCCCTCCGTGGTAGCAGGAACCCCTATATACTACGCTAATTACACATCAAAACCCTGCGGCTTATAGTCGGGTGCGGCTTATATATGGAGCAATCTGTATTTTCCCCTAAATTTAGCTGGTGCGGCTTATAGTCAGTGTATATGTTTTTTGTTTGTTTGTTGTTGTTTTACTTTTGTAGCTGTATGTAGAAATGGCTGTTTGCATCAGCTCTGCTCTTTAAATGTCTTTAATGTCCTTTGTGATGTTTGATGTTTCCCTCTTACACATACACTAGCGTTCAAAAGTTTGGGGTCACATGTAAATGTCCTTATTTTTGAAGGAAAAGCACTGTACTTTTCAATGAAGATCACTTTAAACTAGTCTTAACTTGAAAGAAATACACTCTATACATTGCTAATGTGGTAAATGACTATTCTAGCTGCAAATGTCTGCTTTTTGGTGCAATATCTACATAGGTGTATAGAGGCCCATTTCCAGCAACTATCACTCCAGTGTTCTAATGGTACAATGTGTTTGCTCATTGGCTCAGAAGGCTAATTGATGATTAGAAAACCCTTGTGCAATCATGTTCACACATCTGAAAACACTTTAGCTCGTTACAGAAGCTACAAAACTGACCTTCCTTTGAGCAGATTGAGTTTCTGGAGCATCACATTTGTGGGGTCAAATGAACGCTCAAAATGGCCAGAAAAAGAGAACTTTCATCTGAAACTCGACAGTCTATTCTTGTTCTTAGAAATTAAGGCTATTCCAAAAAATTGTTTGGGTGACCCCAAACTTTTGAACGGTAGTGTATGTTTATGTGTGCTATGGCTATGAGTTGTTTTGTTTTTTTCCCCCCTTGGCCTCAGTCTGGACCCCATCTCCAGGGGAAAACCAGGCTTAGACTGAATAATTTTTTTTCTCCCCCCCCACCACAGCGTTTACCTGTTTCTCACCTTTTTTGTAAGGGGCGCCGGAAGTTGGCGATAGGGAGAAGTTTTTATTTACACGATGAGTCGGGTGTGTCTTGACCTCCGCCGAACCCCTGAGGCCGACTCACCGGACCCCTAGGGTTCGATCGAACCCAGGTTAAGAACCACTGAAATAGAGCTAATACGACGTCCCTCCTGTCTACGACGTCTCCTTCCTCTGTCCAAACGTAACACCCACCATGATATTAACTAACGTTATCGGTGTCAGTTAGCCGAACACATGAATATTAAAGTAGGAATAATAGCCGTAGGCCAAGTGCTGAAAACCCTAACCGTAGTTTTTTATTTATGTGCCGATACTTTTACATTTATATAGCTGCTAAATCAGTTAGCGTTCATAAGCCTAGCCTCCGAGCGGGAAGACATTAGTTTCCGTTTCTGGCCCTGACCCCCCCCGGGCCTGGCTTTACACCGCTTTCTTTCACCGTGACCCCGAATAACCCGGCTTCGAACCCCCTAACCCCCTTAGTGAGAATGAGGTAAGTGGCTCCAGACATGGCCCCGAGGAGAACTGTCAATCACGCTGTGGGAATCATCAGGATCCCGCCGCCCACCAAAAGCGTCGGATAGTGAAAGGGGATTCAGGAGTGGGGATGGCCTTCAACCATGTGGTGGTTGTCGCTGTCACTCGTCAGGACTACTTACCTGTAACCCCGCCTCTCTCTGACCGTGTGTCGTGGCTACGGTAGCCACGGGGAGGACAGGAGTCCGGGTAAAGTGATTGCCTGAGTGTGTCGGCGGGGAGGGGTTGTGTGTGTGTGTGTGTGTGTGTGTGTGTGTGTTGTGGGTGTCACTGTGTTATCGCTGAGCTGTCATCAGATATGTCAGCTCACTCAAGTCCGGGCAGATTGGGTTACATGTTCTTCTTTAGGCCTTGTCGTTGCTAATTCCAGTGTTGTATATACTAGAGAGGGAATATATAGAATATAGAAAATCAAAAGGTACTTTATATTTCAAAAAATTTGATAACATATGATTTAAAAAATGTTTTATATAATCATAAGAGGAAAAAAAGGATGTTTAGAATGATATTGGCTTGCATCTGATACAAGCAGTCCTGCAGTGTGTTTACTTATGCAAAGCACACTAAGTTGGTCTTTTCTTTTGTTTTAGTCGTTTATAAAAGGTAAACGTGTTAGGCTACATCAGGCCTGGGCAATTTTGACTCAGGGGCCAAATTTGGAGAAATAAATGTGTCTGGGGGCCGGTACATCTATTTTTAGCAAGACAAATACAGAACCTCACAATAATGTCTGATTGAATGCTAAAAACGTTATAACAGACCGCCTTAAAGGCCTACTGAAATGAATTTTTTTTATTTAAACGGGGATAGCAGATCCATTCTATGTGTCATACTTGATCATTTCGCGATATTGCCATATTTTTGCTGAAAGGATTTAGTAGAGAACATCGACGATAAAGTTCGCAACTTTTGGTCGCTGATAAAAAAAAGCCTTGCCTGTACCGGAAGTAGCGTGACGTCGCAGGTTGAAAGGCTCCTCACATTTCCCCATTGTTTACACCAGCAGCGAGAGCGATTCGGACCGAGAAAGCGACGATTACCCCATTAATTTCAGCGAGGATGAAAGATTCGTGGATGAGGAACGTGAGAGTGAAGGACTAGAGTGCAGTGCAGGACGTATTTTTTTTCGCTCTGACCGTAACTTAGGTACAAGGGTTCATTGGATTCCACACTTTCTCCTTTTTCTATTGTGGATCACGGATTTGTATTTTAAACCACCTCGGATACTATATCCTCTTGAAAATGAGAGTCGAGAACGCGAAATGGACATTCACCGTGACTTTTATCTCCACGACAATACATCGGCGAAGCTCTTTAGCTACGGAGCTAACGTGATAGCACATCGGGCTTAAATGCAGATAGAAACAAAAGAAATAAACCCCTGACTGGAAGGATAGACAGAAAATCAACAATACTATTAAACCATGGACATGTAAATACACGGTTAATGCTTTCCAGCCTGGCGAAGCTTAACAATGCTGTTGCTAACGACGCCATTGAAGCTAACTTAGCAACGGGACCTCACAGAACTATGCTAAAAACATTAGCTATCCACCTACGCCAGCCCTCATCTGCTCATCAACACCCGTGCTCACCCGCGTTCCAGCGATCGACGGAGCGACGATCATAGATGCGGTCGGCGGCCCGGAGACGGAGGAAGTCAAGGTGAGGTCGCCGGCTAGCGCGTCTGCTATCCATCTCAAAGTCCTCCTAGTTGTGTTGCTGTAGTCTGCCGCTAATACACCGATCCCACCTACAACTTTCTTCTTTGCAGTCTTCTTTGTTCATTAAACAAATTGCAAAAGATTCACCAACACAGATGTCCAGAATACTGTGGAATTTTGAGATGAAAACAGAGCTTTTTGTATTGGATCCAATGGTGTACCAATACTTCCGGTTCAACGATTGACGTCACGCGCATACGTCATCATACATAGATGTTTTCAACCGGAAGTTTAGCGGGAAATTTAAAATGTCACTTTATAAGTTAACCCGGCCGTATTGGCATGTGTTGCAATGTTAAGATTTCATCATTGATATATAAACTATCAGACTGCGTGGTCGCTAGTAGCTTTCAGTAGGCCTTTAAAAAACTTAATGGATTTTTTTTTTTTTTTACTGAATGAGACACCTGGAATGTACATGAAAATAAAGAATGTGGGATTTACAATATTAGCTACGAATGATAAAACACTGAATATTGACAACATATGAACGTCACACCCACTCCCGATCGACATGTTTTAAAATCAAGCGAAACGCAACAAAAATGCAACAAAGACAGCAAAATATGAACGCGAAGGGTAAAAAAAAAAAACACCTACAATCTGATACATCTGATACATCACTAAGCTTTAGAACTTTGTTGTAAAAATCTCCTTCCGAGTCTGTCCCTGACACCCGCATTTTCAGGCTGGCCGCTCTGGAACCACTCCGTGGAAACGCTCCCCACCCACACTGCTTGGTGCCTCGTCTGAGCTGCTGTGACTTAGACAATATTGCAGCCAAAACTAGCACATTTTGTAAAAAATAAACCAGTATCAAATATTCATAGTTGCATATAACATAAAGATACAAAGCCTATTAGAAAATATCGTGAAAACAAACGTCCATATCATTCAACTTACTGCGTCATTAAACCTAACTTA
Source organism: Entelurus aequoreus (assembly GCF_033978785.1). NCBI lineage: Eukaryota > Metazoa > Chordata > Actinopteri > Syngnathiformes > Syngnathidae > Entelurus > Entelurus aequoreus. The sequence goes on from NC_084742.1 coordinate 69,851,985, forward strand.
ATTATTTATCGTGGTCACTAGGTGTCGCCAAAAAAAAACAACAAAAAAAAACAGTACCATGCCACTTCAACTCAAAGACAGTATACTGTAAGTCCATTCCAGAAAGTTAATAATAAATAAGTTAGATGTTTTCATACCTGTCATTGTTCTCTGAGTTTCACTTATATAAGCCGTATCTAACATTCCACACTAGGAATGAACCGTGCTGATATCAATATATCAATATCAGTATCGGCCGACACTTAAGGCTTCAATATCAATATCGTATCGGAAGTGAAAAAGTGTGTATATATATATATATATATATATATATATATATATATATATATATATATATATATATATATATATATATATTAGTTTAGTTAGTTTATACATTTGAACTGAACTATATGAGGTTGTAGGGGTGCTCCAAAAAATCAATTCATATCCGAATCGCGATTGGTATTTATTTCAATTCTAAGTCAATAAAAAAATAATAAATTAATAAATAAATGTTACATATATATATATAGTCAAGGTTTCTGTGGTTTATCCGTTATACAGTGCTCAATACCGGGGTAGAGCGGAATATACGTTAGGTCAGGAAAAAACACAGAGGCCATTTCATCCCTACAAGCCTGTTTCGCAGGTTTCCCTGCTCTTCATACATGGCGTGGTACTAGTTTTTTTGCCGACACCTAGTGGCCACGATAAATAATTAAGTTAGGTTAATGACACAGTAAGCTGAATGATATGGACATGTTTGTTTCCACGATATTTTCTAATACGCTTTGTATCTTTATGTTATGTCTAAATCCCCTGAAGAGCAGGGAAACCTGCGAAACAGGCTTGTAGGGATGAAATAGCCTCTGTGTTTTCCTGACCTAACGTACATATATATGTATATATATTTATATGTGTATATATATATGTATATATATATATATATATATATATATATATATATATGTATATATATATATATGTACTGTATATATACTGTATATACATACACATATAATATTTGCTAGATAGGCCATACCCGCACTTACTTGCTATGCGTCTATGTCCTAGGTTAGCAGCCAAGATGAGCTTCTGGAATTTGTGTTACAAAGGTTTTATGATCATTTTTGTACCAAATAATATACTGCGAAAATCAGTTTGAATCAAGGATAGATTCTGCATCGAATCATCACCTAGGAATCAGAATCAAATGGAATCGAGAGGTATGTAAGAGTCACATCCCTATGGGTTTTGGGTCAATCAGCTTTAATTATCGCGTCCGTTGTTGCCAAACAACTGAGGCGATAATTCCATTTATTGTAATATTTGTGTGAAACCCAGCATGTTTACAATATGGTTTTATTCATGGCCTGTCTCTCTGATGTGCACCGCAGTCGACTATAAGCGAAGATTTCTCCGTTCTACCTCCGTGCTCAACATGAGTCACTTTCCAGAGCCAAGCATAACTGGTAGTGACAGGTGAAACTCTCGGGGTTAGATGTGCTACGACACCACAGGAGCTTAGCCCACTAATTCTGCTCTTTTTATGAGTGGGAAAGCTCCGGGTGAATGGGTGGAGCGGAGCCGTTCCTCATTTTTGGAATTCTTGCCACCTCTGAGAGGTAATTGTTGAATGAGGTAAATCAACAGTCGGCGAGGGAGCGTGCGCACACAGCTTCCCCTCGGCTTTTCTAAAGACAGGTGTGTGACACAGAGCCGGTTAAACGTTAATCCCCGTTGTGTGGATGTGCCGTTTCCTCGCCACACAGCTCCTGGTGACGAGTCCCAAACAGTCCTAACTTGGGACTGAGGACGGCTCCCTCCAGCCTGCGTCAGACCTCCAGCAGATAATCCACCATAGCTGGCATACCTGAGCACCTTGTCGGTCTCTCTGAGTCAGGCTGGCTCTTTGAGGGTTGACCATATAAGGCTGTTTTTTTAAATTGTCCAAAACCAGTGAACCTGTATGTACCTTTCAGCATTAATGGTGCCTTCACAGATGTGTAAGTTACCCATGTCTTGGGCACTAATACACCCCCATACCATCACACATGCTGGCTTTTACACTTTGCGCCTATAACAATCCGGATGGTTCTTTTACAACGTCCACAGTTTACAAAAACAATTTGAAATGTGGACTCGTCAGACCACTTTGCATCAGTCCATCTTAGATGAGCTTGGGCCCAACGAAGCCGGTGGCGTTTCTGGGTGTTGTTGATAAATGGCTTTCATTTTGCATAGTAGAGTTTTAACTGTGTTCCTGAGCCCATGTGGTGATATCCTTTACACACTGATGTCGTTTTTTGATGCAGTACCGCCTGAGGGATCTAAGGTCTGTAATATCACCGCTTACGTGCAGTGATTTCTCCAGAATCTCTGAAACTTTTGATGATATTACGGACCGTAGATGGTGAAATCCCTAAATTCCTTGCAATAGCTGGTTGAGAAATGTTGTTCTTAAACTGTTCAACAATTTGCTCACGCATTTGTTGACAAAGTGGTGACCCTCGCCCCGTCCTTGTTTGTGAATGACTGAACATTTCATGGAAGCTGCTTTTATACCCGATCATGGCACCCACCTGTTCCCAATTAGCCTGTTCACCTGTGGGATGTTCCGAATAAGTGTTTGTGTCATGTCTGTTGATCATGTTTTTGTTTAGTTATGTTCTGCTTGGTTTTTGGGCACTTTCTAGTTCCTGCTTTCACTCCCTTGCCTTGTCACCATGACTACTCATTAGTTTCACCTGTCTCACGTTTTGCACTCGCGCACCTGTCACAAATCATGTCTGTATTATTTAAGCCCATTGTTGCCCGGAAGTCAGCCTGACGACATTAACTCTGATACCTCCATGATTACGCGTCCACGCCGTAGTTCTATGATCTTTCCATGCTTGACCAAGTAAGTTTTGTTTCATGTCCTTAGTCTGTTTATGTGTTAATTTTGTTCATAGCCAAGTTTTGTACTTCCGCCCTTGTGCGCGCTTTTTGTTTGTTCCTTTTGATCATACTTGCCAACCCTCCCGTTTTTAGCGGGAGACTCCCGGTATTCAGCGCCTCTCCCGATAACCTCCCGGCAGAAATTTTCTCCCGACAAACTCCCGGTATTCAGCCGGAGCTGGAGGCCACGCCCCCTCCAGCTCAATGCGGACCTGAGTGGGGACAGCCTGTTCTCACGTCCGCTTTCCCACAATATAAACAGCTTTCCTGCCCAATGACGTCATAACTGTAGAATGATCGAGGGCGAGTTCTTGGTTTCTTATGTGGGTTTATTGTTAGGCAGTTTCATTAACGTCCTCCCAGCGCGGTAACAACACACAACAACAGCAGTCACGTTTAGTCTACCGTAAAGCAGTTCTTCTGCCGTAAACAGCAATGTTGTGAGACTCTTAAACAGGACAATACTGCCATCTACTGGATAGCCTCCAGAACACTGAAATTCAAGTATTTCTTTTATTTATATGTATAATTTAAAAAAAAAAATATATATATATATATATATATAGCTACAATTCACTGAAAGTCAAGTATTTCATACATATACATATATATATATATATATATATATATGAAATACTTGAGTTGGTGAATTCTAGCTTAAATGTATTCCCCTCTTAACCACGCCCCCGCCCACGCCCACCCACCCCCCACCTCCCGGTATCGGAGGTCTCAAGGTTGGCAAGTATGCTTTTGATAGTGTTGAAATAAATATGTCTTTACCTTCACGCCTTGCCCGCTCCAACTTTCCTTTACATTCCGAGAAAACAAAACACCCCATAGTCCACGTTTTGACAGTTTGATGAGCATTCCTCAACTTTCTCAGTCTTTTTTGCCACTTGTGCCAGCTTTTTTGAAACCTTTTGCAGGCATCAACTTCCAAATGAGCTAATATTTGCCAAAAAACAATAACGTTTTCCAGTTCGAACGTTAAGTATCTTGTCTTTGCAGTCTATTCAATTGAATATAGGTTGAAAAGGATTTTCAAATCATCGCATTCTGTTTTTATTTACCATTTACACAACGTGCCAACTTCACTGGTTTTGGGTTTTATACATAAGCCCATTTACTAAAGACGCCATGTTTTGGTGCATGCAGAATTCCATGCACATGTATCCCCTTAACTTGGATGTCATTGACACTCTGCGAAAGAAAAAAATAATGCAAGAAGCAATTACCTTTCCATGCCGCCGATGTGTGCGAGCGGAGTGGAGTTTCCCGCCCCAGGCAGTGGTGGAAGACGGCGAAATCCCAGACGTGGCAACACTTTGACATCCCATAACTTAAGGATCTGGTTCATATTCCCGCATTCCTACAGTCTGAATTTGGAGGATTATGTATTAGCCGTTATTTGCAGGGTTCTCCTTTTTCCAGACCTCCTATACATCTTAAAGCAGGGCTATTCAACTGGCGGCCCCGGGAATGACACCATGCGGGCCCCCGAGTTCAGGTCAAAATTTGGGAGGCAACCGTTTTTGCAGCAAATCCCTAAAAAAACACTCGAGTGCTCCTTGGAACACTGTAATCCAGGGGTCACCAACGTGGTGCCCGCGGGCACCCGGTAGCCCGTAAGGACCAGATGAGTAGCCCGCCGGCCTGTTCTAAAAATAGCTCAAATAGCAGCACTTACCAGTGAGCTGCCTCTATTTTTTAAATTGTATTTATTTACTAGCAAGCTGGTCTCGCTTTGCCCGACATTTTTAATTCTAAGAGAGACAAAACTCAAATAGAATTTGAAAATCCAAGAAAATATTTTAAAGACTTGGTCTTCGATCACTTGTTTAAATAAATTCATTAATTTTTTTACTTTGCTTCTTATAACTTTCAGAAAGACAATTTTAGAGAAAAAATACAACCTTAAAAATGATTTTAGGATTTTTAAACACATATACCTTTTTACCTTTTAAATTCCTTCCTTTTCTTTCCTGACAATTTAAATCAATGTTCAAGTAATTTTTTTATTTTTTATTGTAAAGAATAATATATACATTTTAATTTAATTCTTCATTTTAGCTTCTGTTTTTTCGACGAAGAATATTTGTGAAATATTTCCTCAAACGTATTATGATTAAAATTTAAAAAAATTATTCTGGCAAATCTAGAAAATCTGTAGAATCAAATTTAAATCTTATTTCAAAGTCTTTTGAATTTATTTTAAAATGTTTGTTCTGGAAAATCTAGAAGAAATAATGATTTGTCTTTGTTAGAAATATAGCTTGGTCCAATTTTTTATATATTCTAACAAAGTGTAGATTGGATTTTAACCTATTTAAAACATGTCATCAAAATTCTAAAATTAATCTTAATTAGGAAAAATTACCAATGATGTTCCATAAATTCTTTTTTTAAGTTTTTCTCTTCTTTTTTTCGGTTGAATTTTGAATTTGAAAGAGTCGAAATTGAAGATAAACTCTGTTTCAAAATTTAATTGTCATTTTTTTCGTGTTTTCTCCTCTTTTAAACCGTTCAATTAAGTGTAAATATCATTAATTATTAATAATAACATAGAGTTAAAGGTAAATTGAGCAAATTGGCTATTTCTGGCAATTTATTTAAGTGTGTATCAAACTGGTAGCCCTTCACATTAATCAGTACCCAAGAAGTAGCTCTTGGTTTCAAAAAGGTTGGTGACCCCTGCTGTAATCTGTAAACCAGACCTGGGCAAATTAAGGCCCGGGGGCCTCATGCGGCCCGTTACGCTTTCCAATCTGGCCCGCCGGACATTCCAAAATATTTTTTTTCGATCTTTAAGATGGAAAGTGTAGCTGCCATTATGATGTGCAGTGATGTTTTCTAATGACCGTAAGTCTTCAACTATACCAGGGGTGTCCAAAGTGCGGCCCGGGGGCCATTTGCGGCCCGCAGCTGATTGTTTACCGGCCCGCCAAACATTCTGCAAAAATTGCAAAATTGATAGTGTTGAGTATTAAACTCTGCGACTGTTTTTTTCAAATATTGACCATGTTGGGGTTCCGGTCAGAGAACACACAGTCATCATTTGGACTCCTCCAACTTTAATGGTGCATATGGGTGAGGGCGGACCTACGTCACTTCCGCCTACCAATCCCCTAGCAACCGGGAATTCGTTGAAAACAAACCAGCTCACAGCGAACACAGCATTGACAGAAAAAGCATTTAACGAGCGTTGTGGCTTGGAAGTCGGCGTTAAATCCTTCATTTACGCATTTTTACTTATTCGCATATCGTGTGAAAAAACGAAAATGTATTATTTGCGTCAGACTCGTCTCAGTGAACTTTAAAGCTTCTCAGGCTTAGCTTAGCTTGCTAGTTAGCTTAGCCTGTGCGCTCCTAAGAAAGAGACGCGGAAGTTATCAACAACTTTGTGTGAACACGCCGTACTTGTTGGAGCCCACGTCGAAGAAGAAGCGCTTGTTGTCCACAGTCATCGACGAGCCCTCCGGCAGCTCCGCGGGCTCCTCGTCCACGCCGTAATCGTCAATAAGTTTGGCCAAAGCGTCGCGGAACTCGATAAGTCCCTGCGCCGGGAGCACGATGGTCTGACCCCAAGCCGGGCCCCCTGTTCACGGTCTGCCGGATCCTCAAGAACCATCCCCGCTGGTTCTCTTTCAGGTCCATGTAGTACTTCCGATTCTCCCGCACTAGGAACTCGCTTTTCAGGGCCCGCCGCGGCTCCTCCTGCACCATGCCCGGGTTGCTGGGACCCAACTGGGCGTAGTGTTCGATGAAGTCCCCCAAGTAGTCGCGGAACTCGACCGCCACCGACATAGACAGCGTGAGGCGGCTCTTGTTGCCACCGGCCCCGACTTCGGCTATCTTCAAGAAGCGGCCTTTGGCGTTCTGCTTGACGTCCAAGTAGAAGCGTTCGTTTTCCCGGTGTAAAGCTGCGAGCCATTTGTCTCGTCTCTGTGGGCTTTTATCACGCTTTGGCAGAACAAAATACAACCTTTGTTTTCCCTGTTTCCAGTCGTGGTTAGCACAACCAAAAATAACACAGTTTTTCGGCATTTTTGAGGCAGAATGACGGGTTTAACCAGCGTAGGTCGACAGGTTAAAGAGTAATGGCAACGGTTTGTTTTCAACGCCAGTCTGGTTGCTATGGCTCGAAGAACCCGTATGTAGCTCAGTTGCCCGGATGTCGGCCCTCACCCATTGGTTTAGGTTCATTTAGTTAGTTAGTTAGTATCTGTAAACCACAAGCAAACACCCATCAACATTTATGTAATTTAACTAAACAACAATATATATATATGCTCAAAGTAAAATACTAGAGACATAATATATTGCATTTCCACAATGGCATATGAGCTAGCCACATTAGCAGCAGCAATGCTATCCTTAACAGGGAGATGTTAGCTCGTAGCATTCTGACAACACAGCATCAATAATATTATTAAAACACCCCTAAATGTTACACAAACACAGTGATGTCTATTAACAAACTAAATTAGTCTTATATAATAATCAACATACTCACATCGTCAATGACTAGAGCACCGATTAAACGTAGCAGAGAAACAAGTCAGCACACATTAACACACGTCAAAAGGGAAGCGGAAGTGACCCCTACAGGAAGGAAGCGGAAGTGACACTGTCATGAAATGCTTCAAAATAAAGTATCTGAAAACGTAGATAAACTTGGAGAATTCTTAACAGATAGTATTGCAAAAATAAAAATAAACATTTAAAAAAGTGGTATGGGGTGAAATCTAACTAGAAAAAGTTGCAATGTTGACACAAAAGCTGCCATGCAGGCTGTTTTTTTTTCTTTTGTCTTTCTTTATTTGTCTTTTTTTTGCCATTGCTCAAAAAAAAAAAAAAGACAAAAAAATCTATGTTATAATGAATTATTGACCTATTCAAGGCTCCAATTACTTCAAAAATGTCACTTTAAAATGTTTTATGTGGAAAAAAATATTGCATATATTGTGTGGTTGCCATATAAAAACATCAAAGATTTATTTCACAAAAGAGCATAAAAACAAACAAAATAATAGTTCCAGCATAAAATGGACAGATATATCTGAAGTTGATCTCGTAACTTAAGTGTTGAAAGTAAAAAAAAACAACTAATAAAAATGTATCACTTTATGAGTGGGGGACCTTTTGGATCCCAAATATATTTAGTGGGATTTTATTAATATTTTCACTGTATTCTCAAAAATATTGAAGAATTAAAATCAATGGTGTCCTGCATTATTGATCTTTTAGAGCTCTAATTCCTAAATACTGCATATTTCCAGTTTTGCTATAAAAAACAAAGTTGTCTTTGACAGAAAATCAACCTGAAGTTGATATAGAGATGTACTGTAAGCGTTAAATAAAATATAATAATAATAATTTGACTTATTTTTAACATTTTAATGACTGAGACCCTTTATGGTCCCCGGGAGCCTTAAAGGTTAAAACATGTTTTTAAATATATTTTGTTATGGTTTGAAAATGAAAAATATCAAAATGGGCCCCACATGCTTACATTTTTCCGTGTGTGGCCCTCAGTGGAAAAAGTTTGGACACCCCTGAACTGTACAAAGTATTTCAATGGTTGGAATCTGTGCTTTTGCATGATATACTAGTTACTATGGTCATCTAATTAGTTACTATGGTCATCTAATTAGTTACTATGGTCATCTAATTAGTTACTATGGTAATCTAATTAGATACTATGGTAATCCAAGTCACAGCAGCTCAGACGAGGCACCAAGCAGTGTGGGTGGGGAGCGTTTCCGCAGACGCGGAAGGAGATTTTTACAACAAAGTTCTAAAGCTTAGTGATATATAACATATATCAGATTGTAGGTGTTTTTTTTTTTCCCCCTTTGCGTTCATATTTCGCTGTTTGTTGCATTTTTTTTATTGTAAAATATGTCGATCGAGAATGGGTGTTCATATGTTGTCAATATTCAGTGTTTTATCGTTCTTAGTTAATATTGTAAATCCCACATTCTTTATTTCCATGTACATTCTGGGTGTCTCATTCAGTAAAAAAATAAATAAAATTCCATTCTGTTTTTTATGGCGGTCTGTCATAACGTTTTTAGCTTTCAATCAGACATTATTGTGAGGTTTTGTATTAGTGTTCCTAAAATAGATATACTGGCCCCTCGACACATTTTTTGCTCTAAATGTGGCCCCCCGTGGCAAAATAATTACCCAGGCCTGCTGGAAACTTTACCCACCTGGCTGTTTACCAAGAAGTTGGGTCCCCTTCCCAAGCTTTCTTCTTTTTCCCAGCTCGGGCTTTTGGAGTTTGCCCTTGCCCGGATCTGGGTTCAGATCAGGGGATGTCGTTGGGATAAATGTGATTGACTGTGAAACACATTGGAAGATCCTTGCATTGGCATTCCAGCCTTGCTCGCAAACATAGAACAGTGGGGTCATACACGTCGGATTTACATAAATGAGGCGTTCCTCAAGGCACCCCTTTAAGTCCTCTCCTTTTTGGCAATTACACATATTTTTTTGTAATGTGATTCATGTAACTTAGGTGTTGATGTAGCTTGTTTACTTCAGGGGCCGTCATTTGTTCAACTTTAGTTCCTCAAGGTTCCATCTTAGGTCCTCTCTTTTTCACCATTTGTGTATAAAACCCAAAACCAGTGAAGTTGGCACGTTGTGTAAATGGTAGGGATGTCCGATAATGGCTTTTTGCAGATATCCGATATTCCGATATTGTCCAACTCTTTAATTACCGATACCGATATCAACCGATACCGATATATACAGTCGTGGAATTAACACATTATTATGCCTAATTTGGACAACCAGGCATGGTGAAGATAAGGTCCTTTAAAAAAATAATAATAATAAGATAAATAAATTAAAAACATTTTCTTGAATACAAAAGAAAGTAAAACAATATAAAAACAGTTACATAGAAACTAGTAATTAATGAGAATGAGTCAAATTAACTGTTAAAGGTTAGTACTATTAGTGGAGCAGCAGCACGCACAATCATGTGTGCTTACGGACTGTATCCCTTGCAGACTGTATTGATATATATTGATATATAATGTAGGAAGCAGAATATTAATAACAGAAAGAAACAACCCTTTTGTGTGAATGAGTGTAAATGGGGGAGGGAGGTTTTTTGGGTTGGTGCACTAATTGTAAGTGTATCTTGTGTTTTTTATGTTGATTTGATAAAAAAACAAAAACAAAAAAAACAAAAACAAAATGATACCGATAATAAAAAAAACGATACCGATAATTTCCGATTTTACATTTTAAAGCATTTATCGGCCATCTCTAGTAAATGGTAAATAAAAACAGAATACAATGATTTGCAAATCCTTTTCAACCAAGATATTTAATGTTTGAACTGAGAAACTTCGAAAAGTTTTTTGGCAAATGATCATTAACTTAGTATTTAATGCTTGGGTGTTGTTGATAAATGGCTTTCGCTTTGCATAGTGGAGTTTTAACTTGCACTTGCAGATGTAGCGACAAACTGTAGTTACTGACAGTGTTCCTGAGCCCATGTGGTGATATCCTTTACACACTGATGTCGCTTTTTGATGCAGTATCGCCTGAGGGATCGAAGGTCACGGGCATTCAATGTTGGTTTTAAGCCTGGCTGCTTATGTGCAGTGATTTCTCCAGATTCTCTGAACCTTTTGATGATATTACGGACCGTAGATGGTGAAATACATAAATTCCTTGCAATAGCTGCTTGAGAAATGTTGTTCTTAATCAATTTGCTCACGCATTTGTTGACAAAGTGGTGACCCTCGCCAATACTTGTTTGTGAATGACTGAGCATTTCATGGAAGCTGCTTTTATACCCAATCATGGCACCCACCCGTTCCCAATCAGCCTGTTCACCTGTGGGACGTTCCAAATAAGTGTTTGACGAGCATTCCTCAACTTTCTCAGTCTTTTTTGCCACTTGTGCCAGCTTTTTTGAAACATGTTGCAGGCATCAAATTCCAAATGAGCTAATATTTGCAAAAAATAACGAAGTTTTCCAGTTGGAACATTTGCAGTCTATTCAAATAAATATAGGTTGAAAAGGATATGCAAATCATTGTATTCTGTTTTTATTTACCATTTACCCGACTTCACTGGTTTTGGGTTTTGTAATTCAACTGGTGGCCCATGAGTTCAGTTCAAAATATTTTTGCAGCCCATTTTTAAAAACACTAGATTGCTGTCATAGAGACGATCTTTGACTAGCTTTTCGGCAGAAGGTCCTTCAAAACAGCAGAGTTCTCCTGTAACTCTAACAAAAAATAGATCAAAATCAAATGTGTACTGTAGAGCAGTGGTCCCCAACCACCGGGCTGCGGCCCGGTACCGGTCCGTGGACCGTACAAGAAATTTAAAAATTTTTTATTTTTATTTTTTATTAAATCAACATAAAAAACACAATATATACATTATATATCAATATAAATCAAAACAGTCTGCAGGGATACAGTCCGTAAGCACACATGATTGTATTTCTTTATGACAAAAAAAAAAAAAAAAAAAAAAAAAAAAGTTTTAATTTTTTTATATATTTTTTTAATTTCTTGTACGGCCGTGGCCCTTTACCAATCGGTCCACGGACCGGTACCGGGCCGCGTCCGAAAAGAAATTTAAAAAAAATAAAATAAATAAAATGTTTTTTTTTCCCGTTTTTTTTTTCATTAAATCAACATAAAAAACACAATATATACATTATGTATCAATATAAATCAATACAGTCTGCAGGGATACAGTCCGTAAGCACACATGATTGTATTCCTTTATGACAAAAAAAAAAAAAAAATGTTTTAATTTTTTTTAAAATTTTTTTATTTCTTGTACGGCCGCGGCCCTTTACCAATCGGTCCACGGATCGGTACCGGGCCGCGTCCGTACAAGAAATTTTAAAATAAATAAATAAATAAAATGTTTTTTTTTATTTATTTTTTTATTAAATCAACATAAAAAACACAATATATACATTATGTATCAATATAAATCAATACAGTCTGCAGGGATACAGTCCGTAAGCACACATGATTGTATTCCTTTATGACAAAAAAAACAACAACAAAAAAAAAAAAGTTTTATTTTTTATTTTTTATTTCTTGCAGCGCCGCGGCCCTTTACCAATCGGTCCACGGACCGGTACCGGGCCGCATCCGTACAAGAAATTAAAAAAAAAAAAAAAGAATAAAATGTTTTTTTTTCCCGTTTTTTTTTCATTAAATCAACATAAAAAACACAATATATACATTATGTATCAATATAAATCAATACAGTCTGCAGGGATACAGTCCGTAAGCACACATGATTGTATTTCTTTATGACAAAAAAAAAAAAAAAGTTTTAATTTTTTTTTTCTTTTTTTTTTTTTCTTGCACGGCCGCGGCCCTTTACCAATCGGTCCACGGACCGGTACCGGGCCGCGTCCGTACAAGAAATTAAAAAATAAATAAATAAATAAAATGTTGTTTTTTTTCCGTTTTTTTTTCATTAAATCAACATAAAAAACACAATATATACATTATGTATCAATATAAATCAATACAGTCTGCAGGGATACAGTCCGTAAGCACACATGATTGTATTTCTTTATGACAAAAAAAAAAAAATATATATATATATTTTTTTTTTTTTACTACCCCTCCCCCCACCCAGGTCCGTGGGACAAATCAAATGTTCAAGCATTGACCAGTCCACAAGTACAAAAAGGTTGGGGACCACTGCTGTAGAGGACGCTGGTTCTCCGAAATGTACAAAATAAGATGAATAGTGAAGAAAGAAGTGAGGCCCCCCCCCCCCCGGTCCTTAGCTCTCTGGAAATGTGGCCCCCAAAACCATTGAGTTGAATATTCCTGTCTTAGAGCGATGACCTCATTCTTTCAAGTTAATGCCAAACCTCTACTATATGACATTGTCTAATCTTTAAACCTCAGCTAACTCAAAGTTACCCAACCCGAATGTTGGGCATGAGGTAGTCAGATTTAAGTACGGATTCAAAACCGTTGCGACGTTCCGTAGTCTAAACGAGGTTTATGAGACCCTAAACTCTGTGCGAGTTTAAAAAGAAACCCGCTTAGCCTCGTGTTTGCAGAGGTGAGAGGAAAAGCAAACGTTGTCGGAGTAAAGAAAACACACATGCACTTAGTGGATGGAAGGACGAGGCGCTGGACTGGATTGTCTTATTATGGACTAATGATGGGATCAAAAAGCTACATATACTGTAGGATACCAAAGAAGTACCTATGGACAATATGTAACAAAACTTAGGCCAATAATCAATTAGTCAATTAATCGAACGATAAATAAAAATGGTATGTTGCCATGTTTGTGTGTGTTTCTTGGTCGGAGCGAACCCTCTTGTTAGTTATCCACAATCTTTGTCTCGGTGGGCGAGGGCCTGACCGCTAGCTACCACGGGATGGTCCCCTGCTGGCCCCACTATGGACTGGACTCTCACACTATTATGTTAGATCCACTATGAACTGGACTCTCACTATTATGTTAGATCCACTATGGACTGGACTCTCACACTATTATGTTAGATCCACTATGGACTGGACTCTCACACTATTATGTTAGATCCACTATGGACTGGACTCTCACACTATTATGTTAGATCCACTATGGACTGGACTCTCACACTATTATGTTAGATCCACTATGGACTGGACTCTCACACTATTATGTTAGATCCACTATGGACTGGACTCTCACAATATTATGTTAGATCCACTATGAACTGGACTCTCACTATTATGTTAGATCCACTATGGACTGGACTGTCACTATTATGCTAGATTCACTATGGACTGGACTCTCTCACTATTATATTAGATCCACTATGGACTGGACTCTCACACTATTATGTTAGATCCACTATGGACTGGACTCTCACTATTATGTTAGATCCACTATGGACTGGACTCTCTCACTATTATATTAGATCCACTATGGACTGGACTCTCACACTATTATGTTAGATCCACTATGGACTGGACTCTCTCACTATTATATTAGATCCACTATGGACTGGACTCTCACACTATTATGTTAGATCCACTATGGACTGGACTCTCTCACTATTATGTTAGATCCACTATGGACTGGACTCTCTCACTATTATATTAGATCCACTATGGACTGGACTCTCACACTATTATGTTAGATCCACTATGGACTGGACTCTCACTATTATGTTAGATCCACTATGGACTGGACTCTCACTATTATGTTAGATCCACTATGGACTGGACTCTCACTATTATGTTAGATCCACTATGGACTGGACTCTCACTATTATGTTAGATCCACTATGGACTGGTAAAGAAACTCAATATTTAGTAATTTAATTATTAATTTTACTATTAATATTAAGTGGAATTTTTGATCGTGGACAATGAGAGTCCATTATATTTTAGTTTGTTTACTTATTTAGGATAATAAATATTCTTGACAATTACACCACCAATGAAAACTACTAAAATTAAGTATTGAGTTTGAAAGGGTTACTTGCATTATTATTATTATTATTATTCAGTGGTGTGCCGTCAGGGCCAGCAAGGCCTTCTCTGCTGGTCTAACATAACCAGAAATCATGATCATAATTAAAGATACAATAATTTTTTTATTTACTTTCCCTAAATATTTAAAAGTATTCATATCCTCTTCATGTCATGTTATGCTCCTTCCAGTGTTGTTGTTTTTAGTTTTAGCTTGTATCCAATCAGAATTCAGCTAGCTTATGTTGCCATGCTGTACGTAATCTGCCCGGGGCCTTCAGAATCAACAATGTCTGTGCGCTGTAAGTGAACGGGCACATACAGTTGATAGACAGTTGCGATAGCCAATCAGATCACGAGTTGTTGTCAGTAAGGCCTTCTAGCTGGCCTCACCTTGAACCTGACATTTACGCCTCCTGTGACTCACCGGGACCGTTAGCGGATACATTTGAGAACACATACAGTGGATAGACAGTTGCGAAAGCCAATCAGATCACAAGTTGTTGACAGTAGCCTATCTAGGCAGCCTGACGTTAACGAGACTGTGATTGGATACTCACTTGTCATTCCAAAGTGAGCCGATTCTGTCCGTGCACCAGTCTCCCCACGTAAAACTAAATCACGCACAGGCATCTTCCATAAAGGGATACACCCCTACCAGGAGGGTCGTCATACTCGCTTCGAGTGACCGCCGATGATGATGACTAATTGTGAGTTCAAATATGAAATGTTTTCCCTTTTAATATGTTTTTGCAATTTTAATTTTGACAGTACCACATAAGATAGGTTTTAATTGCTGGTGCGTTTTAATAGATTTTTAAATGCGCCAGAAAATAACCCGTTTTGTACACTGTTGAGGTGTTTCAATGCGCAGTTGTGCGTAAATGTATTCCTGTATACTATTTAGCCAGAAATAGTCATGTGGGGACATCAATGATGGTATTTTGAGAGGTGATCATTGAAGTCGGACATCACTGAAGGCCTAGGTGGGACACGCACGGCCCGCCACTGTTGTTATTATTATATATATTACGATTAGATTACAAACCCCGTTTCCATATGACTTGGGAACTTGTGTTAGATGTAAATATAAACGGAATACAATGATTTGCAAATCCTTTTCAAGCCATATTCAGTTGAATATGCTACAAAGACAACATATTTGATGTCCAAACTCATAATTTTTTTTTTTTTTTTGCAAATAATAATTAACTTAGAATTTCATGGCTGCAACACGTGCCAAAGTAGTTGGGAAAGGGCATGTTCACCACTGTGTTACATGGCCTTTCCTTTTAACAACACTCAGTAAAGGTTTGGGAACTGAGGAGACACATTTTTGAAGTGGAATTCTTTCCCATTCTTGCTTGATGTACAGCTTAAGTTGTTCA
Organism: Entelurus aequoreus; assembly: GCF_033978785.1. NCBI lineage: Eukaryota > Metazoa > Chordata > Actinopteri > Syngnathiformes > Syngnathidae > Entelurus > Entelurus aequoreus. Next base: position 69,867,784 of record NC_084742.1, read on the forward strand.
ACAGTCCGGGGGTCTCCCTTCTGCTATTTTAGGTGCCACACATTTTCAATGGGAGACAGGTCTGGACTACAGGCAGGCCAGTCTAGTACCCGCACTCTTTTACTATGAAGCCACGTTGATGTAACACGTGGCTTGGCATTGTCTTGCTGAAATAAGCAGGGGCGCCCATGGTAACGTTGCTTGGATGGCAACATATGTTGCTCCAAAAGCTGTATGTACCTTTCAGCATTAATGGTGCCTTCACAGATGTGTAAGTTACCCATGTCTTGGGCACTAATACACCCCCATACCATCACACATGCTGGATTTTACACTTTGCGCCTATAACAATCCGGATGGTTCTTTTCCTCTTTGGTCCGGAGGACACGACGTCCACAGTTTCCAAAAACAATTTGAAATGTGGACTCGTCAGACCGCAGAACACTTTTCCACTTTGTATCAGTCCATCTTAGATGAGCTCAGGCCCAGCGAAGCCGACTGCGTTTCTGGGTGTTGTTGATAAACGGTTTTCGCCTTGCATAGGAGAGTTTTAACTTGCATTTACAGATGTAGCGACCAACTGTAGTTACTGACAGTGGGTTTCTGAAGTGTTCCTGAGCCCATGTGGTGATATCCTTTACACACTGATGTCGCTTGTTGATGCAGTACAGCCTGAGGGATGGAAGGTCACGGGCTTAGCTGCTTACGTGCAGTGATTTCTCCAGATTCTCTGAACCCTTTGATGATATTACGGAGCGTAGATGGTGAAATCCCTAAATTCCTTGCAATAGCTGGTTGAGAAAGGTTGTTCTTAAACTGTTCAACAATTTGCTCAGGCATTTGTTGACAAAGTGGTGACCCTCGCCCCATCCTTGTTTGTGAATGACTGAGCATTTCATGGAATGTACTTTTATACCCAATCATGGCACCCACCTGTTCCCAATTAGCCTGTTCACCTGTGGGATGTTCCAAATAAGTGTTTGATGAGCATTCCTCAACTTTATCAGTATTTTTTGCCACCTTTCCCAACTTCTTTGTCACGTGTTGCTGGCATCAAATTCTAAAGTTAATGATTATTTGCAAAAAAAAAAAAAAGTTTATCAGTTTGAACATCAAATATGTTGTCTTTGTAGCATATTCAACTGAATATGGCTTGAAAATGATTTGCAAATCATTGTATTCCGTTTATATTTACATCCAACACCATTTCCCAACTCATATGGAAACGGGGTTTGTAATTCTCAAAATAATGTTGACAATTTATCGGCTACATTTTACATTAGCCTTACAAGAACAATAAATCAAGTGTCAAAGGCTAAAAAACTGTATTTTGGGGGGGGTAACACCTCAGTGAAAAGTAGTAGACCCCTAAAGGCAAACTATCAATGAGCCAATCTAATCCCGGGTTAGAGACGGAGGTTTATATCCTTCTAAAAAAAACGAGCGTCCACTGCAGTGGAAATTTGTGTTTCGCATAACATGGCATTTTTTTCCCTCCAGACATTGGTAATAACTCCGACCAAAGAAATAGACCAACAACAAATGTCCACCGTAAAGAACTCTGCTTCTGCTTGAGTACTGTTACCTTTTTAGAGGTAAACATGTCCATTACAGAAGATGCTGGATTCTCGGGATATGAGCTGTCCCTCGGCTAATTGTTATGCTTTAGGTTGCGAGCAAAAATGTAGGTAACGAGCCTCCCCACAGCTAGGTGGCGTAGCGAATGCCGCAGTAAGATCCGCCCAAAACATCCGTATTCACTTGCTTATAGCTACAAGTCGACATGACCTTGTTTTTCCTACCGTTGGACTTGAAAAAAGGGACTGTGAAGGACAGTGTTGAGAAGAAGTGGACGATAAAAAAGAAATGGAGCAGAGATAGCAAAGCAGTTGGAGCGTATCATTGCTAGCCTGTGATGTTAAAATAATACCTAAACGGCGGACATTTATCCATGAAAATATGGCAAAGCTGCTGATGGCGAAGGAGATACCTTCAAAGTCCGTTCCCTGAGGTAAAAGCTGTATTGTGAGGCTTGTTAAAGTACCAATGATTGTCACACACACACTAAGTGTGGCGAAACTATTACCCCCTGGGAGGTGAGGGGAGCAGTGAGCAGCAGCGGTGGCCGCGCCCCGGAATCATTTTTGGTGATTTAACCCCCAATTCCAACCCTTGATGCTGAGTGCCAAGCAGTAATGGCTCCCATTTTTATAGTCTTTGGTATGACTCGGCCGGGGTTGGAACTCACAACCTACCGATCTCAAGGCGGACACTCTAACCACTAGGCCACTGAGTTGGTGTTACTGACAGTTTGGTTATGTTTGGGTTTTCCTCTGTGTTTGCGTTTATTTCCTGTCAGCGCTCTTATTTTGGTTCCATTTCCCGCATGTCTCCCCGAGCGCTCGTTTCCCTCACCTGGTTGCAGTTGCCAATCAGGCTGCTATTTATGCCTGCCTCGCCCTCCAGTCAGGGCTCGATGATTGTATCCTGTTGCCTGAAACCTGTTTCCTGGTTCCTGTTGAGTGTTTCCTGGTTCCTGTTTTCCCTGCAAGTGGACTTACCAGTTGCACTATTTGTTTTTTGACATTAAAGTCCTGTTTTCCTGCCATCTCTGCATCTTGGGGTTCAAGACCGACAGCAGTCTCTGACATGTACTGTACATTATTATTGCATTACTTTACAAAGCTACTTTTCAAGCGCCGATTAAACTCGTAAGTTGAGGTCTTACTGCACTTTGTGGGAGTAGAGACCCAGTGAAAAAGTTGAGGTCTCCCCGCAAAAGAAGGGAGTCCAGATGCCTTCGACAGACCGAAGATGTATTTTCCTTGCCTTTGTTACAAGTGTGTCCAAAACCAAGGAACCCTCCCTCGTTCTCTCTAGCCCACAGCCTGTCACAGAGATGAAATATGAAGGAAATACAGTTGTGCGTCTGAACACTCTCACGTGCAGATGAAATCTTCATTTATAAACCGCAAGTTTTGTGGAGTCCAACACTCCTTTATCCCCGTCGTCCGTTCAGGACACGGTTGGTTGTAATAGCCTTCCGTCCTTCAGTATGATCTAGTAACATGAGATGGTGGAGTATTTCCTCCTTATCTCTCTTACAGCGAGTAAACCCAAGAGGCCTCGGAGGTGGGAACCTGGATGAAACCCAATGAGAACCACATGTTGTACAAATGGACGCCCGGTTCTGATAACCGTATGCTTGTGTTTCAGATGATATATGCTCTTCATCAGCCAGCAGGAGCTTGAGGTATGGAGTTTAGGGTATTTATATGCTGATGATGTGACAATCAAGAGCTTGTAATGTACACAAGGTTCTCCACTCGGATAACACGGGCATTCCTATTATTTAAGGAGCAAAACAAGGAATTGCCACAGGAATTAGTTTCTGAGTATAGGGAAGAATGAATGGGTTCAGAGTTAACTCGTTTGGGTTAGGACAGTAGTTGTTACGTGTTGGTTGCAACTTACTGCGAGGTTCGTTCTCCCGGAATGCAAACGGACGACTCCGGACAGGACTTGCAGGTAGGAACATGATTTAATCTTGAAACAAGACTCAAAGAGGTTACAAAACAGAAAACAACCGACGGAACAAGGTGCCGATAGCACTTAGACTTAGACTTAGACTTAGACTTCCTTTGTAATGTACACAAGGTTCTCCAGTCGGATAACACGGGCGTTCCTTTTATTTAAGGAGCAAAACAAAACGCTTGTTGTGCCACAGGAATTAGTTTCAGAGTATAGGGAAGAATGAATGGGATCAGAGTTAACTCGTTTGGGTTAGGACAGTAGTTGTTACGTGTTGGTTGGAACTTACTGCGAGGTTCGTTCTCCCGGGATGCAAACGGACGACTCCGGACAGGACTTGCAGGTAGGAACATGATTTAATCTTGAAACAAGACTCAAAGAGGTTACAAAACAGAAAAGAACCGACGGAACAAGGTGCCGATAGCACTTAGACTTAGACTTAGACTTCCTTTGTAATGTACACAAGGTTCTCCAGTCGGATAACACGGGCGTTCCTTTAATTTAAGGAGCAAAACAAAACACTTGTTGTGCCACAGGAATTAGTTTCAGAGTATAGGGAAGAATGGATGGGTTCAGAGTTGACTCGTTTGGGTTAGGACAGTAGTTGTTACGTGTTGGTTGCAACTTACTGCGAGGTTCGTTCTCCCGGGATGCAAACGGACGACTCCGGACAGGACTTGCAGGTAGGAACATGATTTAATCTTGAAACAAGACTCAAAGAGGTTGCAAAACAGAAAAGAACCGACGGAACAAGGTGCCGATAGCACTTAGACTTAGACTTAGACTTAGACTTCCTTTGTAATGTACACAAGGTTCTCCAGTCGGATAACACGGGCGTTCCTTTTATTTAAGGAGCAAAACAAAACGCTTGTTGTGCCACAGGAATTAGTTTCAGAGTATAGGGAAGAATGAATGGGTTCAGAGTTAACTCGTTTGGGTTAGGACAGTAGTTGTTACGTGTTGGTTGCAACTTACTGCAAGGTTCGTTCTCCCGGGATGCAAACGGACGACTCCGGACAGGACTTGCAGGTAGGAACATGATTTAATCTTGAAACAAGACTCAAAGAGGTTACAAAACAGAAAAGAACCGACGGAACAAGGTGCCGATAGCACTTAGACTTAGACTTAGACTTCCTTTGTAATGTACACAAGGTTCTCCAGTCGGATAACACGGGCGTTCCTTTTATTTAAGGAGCAAAACAAAACGCTTGTTGTGCCACAGGAATTAGTTTCAGAGTATAGGGAAGAATGAATGGGTTCAGAGTTGAATCGTTTGGGTTAGGACAGTAGTTGTTACGTGTTGGTTGCAACTTACTGCGAGGTTCGTTCTCCCGGGATGCAAACGGACGACTCCGGACAGGACTTGCAGGTAGGAACATGATTTAATCTTGAAACAAGACTCAAAGAGGTTACAAAACAGAAAAGAACTTACGGAACAAGGTGCCGATAGCACTTAGACTTAGACTTAGACTTAGACTTCCTTTGTAATGTACACAAGGTTCTCCAGTCGGATAACACGGGCGTTCCTTTTATTCAAGGAGCAAAACAAAACGCTTCTTGTGCCACAGGAATTAGTTTCAGAGTATAGGGAAGAATGAATGGGTTCAGAGTTGAATCGTTTGGGTTATGACAGTAGTTGTTACGTGTTGGTTGCAACTTACTGCGAGGTTCGTTCTCCCGGGATGCAAACGGACGACTCCGGACAGGACTTGCAGGTAGGAACATGATTTAATCTTGAAACAAGACTCAAAGAGGTTACAAAACAGAAAAGAACCGACTGAACAAGGTGCCGATAGCACTTAGACTTAGACTTAGACTTCCTTTGTAATGTACACAAGGTTCTCCAGTCGGATAACACGGGCGTTCCTTTTATTTAAGGAGCAAAACAAAACGCTTGTTGTGCCACAGGAATTAGTTTCAGAGTTCTTCATTTGTGGCATGACAGCTAGATGTCAGCCAGGGATTGAGGTTGTGATGATGACAAGGGAAAGTAAAGTGAGCAAATTGTCCAAGAACAACATTTCTCAACCAGCTTTTGCAAGGAATTTAAGGATTTCACCATCTACGGTCTGTAATATCATCAAAAGGTTCAGAGAATCTGGAGAAATCACTGCACATAAGCGGCAATGCCCGTGACCTTCGATCCCTCAGGCGGTACTGCATCAAAAAGTGACATCAGTGTGTAAAGGATATCACCACATGAGCTCAGGAACACTTCAGAAAACCACTGTCAGTAACTGCAGTTTGTCGCTACATTTGTAAGTGCAAGTTAAATCTCTGCTATGCAAAGCCAAAGCCATTTATCAACAACACCCAGAAACGCCGCCGGCTTTGCTGGGCCCGAGCTCATCTAAGATGGACTGATGCAAAGTGGAAAAGTGTTCTGTGGTCTGACGAGTCCAGATTTCAAATTGTTTTTGAAAACTGTGGACGTCGTGTCCTACGGAAGAAAGAAGAAAATAACCATCTGGATTGTTATAGGCGCAAAGTGTAAAAGCCAGCATGTGTGATGGTATGGGGGTGTATTAGTGGCCAAGGCATGGGTAACTTACACATCTGTGAAGGCACCATTAATGCTGAAAGGTACATACATGTTTTGGAGCAACATATGTTGCCATCCAAGCAACGTTACCATGGACGCCCCTGCTTATTTCAGCAAGACAATGCCAAGCCACATGTTACAACAGTGGATATAAGTTGAAAAGGATTTGCAAATCATTGTATTCTGTTTTTATCTACGATTTACACAAGGTACTTTAAAGGCCTACTAAAATGATTTTTTTTTATTTAAACGGGGATAGCAGATCCATTCTATGTGTCATACTTGATCATTTCGCGATATTGCTATATTTTTGCTGAAAGGATTTAGTAGAGAACATTGACGATAAAGTTCGCAACTTTTGGTCTCTGATAAAAAAAGCCTTGCCTGTACCGGAAGTAGCGTGACGTCGCAGGTTGAAAGGCTCCTCACATTTCCCCATTGTTTACAATGCAGCAAGAGCGATTCGGACTGAGAAAGCGACGATTACCCCATTAATTTGAGCCAGGATGAAAGATTCGTGGATGAGGACCGTGAGAGTGAAGGACTAGAGTGCAGTGCAGGACACATGTTTTTTCGCTCTGACCGTAACTTAGGTACAAGCTGGCTCATTGGATTCCACACTTTCTCCTTTTTCTATTGTGGATCACGGATTTGTATTCAAACCACCTGGGATACTATATCCTCTTGAAAATGAGAGTCGAGCACGCGAAATGGACATTTAAAGTGACTTTTATCTCCAAGACAATACATCGGTGACACACTTAACTACTGAGCTAACGTGCTAGCATCGTTCTCAAATGAAGATAGAAACAAAATAAATAAACCCCTGACTGGAAGGATAGACAGAAGAGCAAAAATACTATTAAACCATGGACATGTAACTACACGGTTAAAAATTCTCAGCCTGGTAAGGCTTAACAATGCTGTTGCTAACGACGCTAAGGCTAATTTAGCAACTTAGCAACCGGACCTCACAGAACTATGATAAAACATTAGCGCTCCACCTACGCCAGCCAGCCCTCATCTTCCCATCAACAGCCGTGCTCACCTGCGTTCCAGCGATCAACGGCGCGACGAAGGACTTCACCCGTGGGTTTGGCGGCAAGCATCAGCTAGGCGTCTTCTATCAGGGTAAGTAGTCCTTGTTGTGTTGCTGTAAGTGTTGTACTTAGCCGCTAAGACACCAATCAAAAATTTTTTACTGTAAAATATAGCATTTTTTAAATTTCATAAATAAGAACTTTACACTACTTTATATTAGAAATGGCAACAGTGGAGGATGAATGTCCCATAACAAGAATATAGAGAAAAAGAAGAAGCTTATCGACTACGGTGTCGCCACAGACTACAAAGACGGAGTTTTCAGGATTCATGCAGATCCCAAATACAGATCAGCAGGTACCAGAAGGTAAGGAAAGTGGCTTTTGCCTAATATTGCGAAACAAAACGGCAGATAATATGTCTTACCTTATACACACACCATAATAATACTCCTATGTTTAATGCGCCGACTCCATCAAGCGGTGTGGCTTCCTGGCTTACCAAAGTCGTACTAAAACATTTTGATAGATTTTTGAACGCCGTGTGTAATGTTCTATATTTTCAACGGAACATATAACATTTTGGTGTTGTTTACTTGAGTCATATTGCCATCATAGTGCAGTCTACACGTATCTCTTATGTTTGACCGCCATCTACTGGTCACGCTTATCATTACACCATGTACCAAATAAAATTGCTTCGAGGTCGGTAAGCAAAAGTTAAAGTTAAAGTACCAATGATTGTCACACACACACTAGGTGTGGTGAAATTTGTCCTCTGCATTCGACCCACCCCCTTGTTCACCCCCTGGGAGGTGAGGGGAGCAGTGAGCAGCAGCACTGGCCGCGCCCGGGAATAATTTTTGGTGATTTAACCCCCAATTCCAACCCTTGATGCTGAGTGCCAAGCAGGGAGGTAATGGGTCCAATTTTTATAGTCTGCGGTATGACTCGGCCGGGGGTTTGAACTCACAACCTACCGACACTCTAACCACTAGGCCACTGAGTAGGACCAGAAGTATTCTGCATCGCGTTATAAGGCGCACTGTCGAGTTTTGAGAAAAAAAAGGGTTTTAAGTAGAGATGTCGATAAATGCTTTAAAATGTAATATCGGAAATTATCTGTATCTGTTTTTTTTAAATTATCGGTATGTTGTTGTTTTTTTTTTAAATTATTTAATTTTTAAATTTTTTTATTAAATCCACATAAAAAACACAAGATACACTTACAATTAGTGCACCACCCAAAAAACCTCCCTCCCCCATTTACACTCATTCACACAAAAGGGTTGTTTCTTTCTGTTATTAATATTCTGCTTCCTACATTATATATCAATATATATCAATACAGTCTGCACGGGATACAGTCCGTAAGCACACATGATTGTGCGTGCTGCTGGTCCACTAATAGTACTAACCTTTAACAGTTAATTTGACTAATTAAAAAAATAAATAAATAAATAAATAAATAAAAATAAAAATAAAAATAAAAATAAAAATAAAAATAAAATAAAATTTTATTTTATTTTATTTTATTTTTTTATTTTTTTTATAATGTCCTGCCCAGCTTCTCAGGCAAATCATATAGTTGATGTAGATGCCCATATCGGCTGTTCAGATTTACTTTACAAAAGAGAAGTGTAGGATACTTCTCTTGTTGCCTTATTTGTATTTTGACTTTATTAAATGTATTTATATTATCATTTGGTGCAGCCGGGCCGGAGCAGGAGGGGATAGAAAGAGAAAAAAAGGAAGACAGAGGGGGGAATTGTAGGGACAAGAGGGGGATTAGACAGAGAGACAAAAACAACAACAGCAAACACAACAACAACAACAACAGAGCAACATCAGCAAATACGACATGTACAAATATGATGGTAAAAGTAATAGCAAATCAATTTTTTAATAAAATTAAAAATAAAAATAAAAATAAAAATAAAGATAAAAATTTAAAAAATTAAAAATTGAAAAAAAAAAAATAATAAAAAAAATAATTTGACTAATTTTCATTAATTACTAGTTTCTATGTAACTGTTTTTATATTGTTTTACTTTCTTTTTTATTCAAGAAAATGTTTTTAATTTATTTATCTTATTTTATTTGATTAATATTAAAAAAAAGGACCTTATCTTCACCATACCTGGTTGTCCAAATTAGGCATAATAATGTGTTAATTCCACGACTGTATGTATCAGTATCGGTTGATATCGGTATCGGTAATTAAAGAGTTGGACAATATCGGAATATCGGATATCGGCAAAAAGCCATTATCGGACATCCCTAGTTTTAAGTGCGCCTTATAGCCCGGAAATTACGGTATATATAATTTATACACACATACACCTTGGCCTCCCAGGACACTTTTTCTCTCTCAATGTGGCCCCTGAGTCAAAATAGCTACCCAGCTCTGATATAGAAGCAACTTCTTTTCCCACTCCACTGGTACTTTGAGGCGCAGATGACGAAGCAGGAAGTGGATAATAAGTGATAGCGAGGGGGTAAAAAAAAAAGTGATGTGAAAGATGAACTCGGCGGTGTTTGTGTGATGAATGGCGTCTCGCTGTGTTCCTGCGAGCTATGACTCAGCATCACTGCTGCCCTGGCATCCCTCCGTCGCCACGGCAACCGAGCCCCGCCGATTTGCCGGTTCTTGTTAAAGAGAAAATACACTATATTGCCAAAAGTATTTGGCCACCTGCCTTATACTCACACGTGAACTTGAAGTGCCATCCCGTGGGATTGTCCAAAATGTTTTGGTATCCTGGAGCATTCAAAGTTCCTTTCACTGGAACTAAAGGGCCAAGCCCAACTCCTGGAAAACCAACCCTACACCATAATTCCTCCTCCACCAAATTTCACACTCGGCACAATGCAGTCCGAAATGTAGCGTTCTCCTGGCAACCTCCAAACCCAGACTGGTCCATCAGATTGCCAGATGGTAAAGCGTGATTCATCAGTCCAGAGAAGGCATCTCCACTGCTCTAGAGTCCAGTGGTGACGTGCTTCACACCACTGCATCCCACGCTTTGCATTGGACTTGGTGATGTATAGCTTAGATGCAGCTGCTCGGCCATGGAAACCCCTGTGACCCGCCTTCCTTGTGGAAGGGGGGGCACAGATCCGGTGGCCATGGATGAAGTGCTGGCTGTCCAGAGTTGGGACCCGGGGTGGACCGCTCGCCTGTGCGTCGGTTGGGGACATCTCTGTGCTGCTGACCCATCTCCGGTCGGGATGGTCTCCTGCTGGCCCCACTATGGACTGGACTCTCACTATTATGTTAGATCCACTATGGACTGGACTCTCACTATTATGTTAGACCCACTATGGACTGGACTCTCACTATTATGTTAGATCCACTATGGACTGGACTTTCACAATATTATACTAGATCCACTATGGACTGGACTCTCACTATTATGTTAGATCCACTATGGACTGGACTTTCACAATATTAAGTTAGATCCACTATGGACTGGACTTTCACTATTATGTTAGATCCACTATGGACTGGACTCTCACTATTATGTTAGATCCACTATGGACTGGACTCTCGCTATTATGTTAGATCCACTATGGACTGGACTCTCACTATTATGTTAGATCCACTATGGACTGGACTCTCACTATTATGTTAGATCCACTATGGACTGGACTCTCACTATTATGTTAGATCCACTATGGACTAGACTCTCACTATTATGTTAGATCCACTATGGACTGGACTCTCATTATTATGTTAGATCCACTATGGACTGGACTCTCACACTATTATGTTAGATCCACTATGGACTGGACTTTCACAATATTAAGTTAGATCCACTATGGACTGGACTCTCACAATATTATGCTAGATCCACTATGGACTGGACTCTCACTATTATGTTAGATCCACTATGGACTGGACTCTCACTATTATGTTAGATCCACTATGGACTGGACTTTCACAATATTATACTAGATCAGGGGTCACCAACGCGGTGCCCGCGGGCACCAGGTCGCCCGCGAGGACCAGATGAGTCGCCCGCGGGCCTGTTCTAAAAAAAAAAAAAAAAAAATTAAATTAAAAAAAAAAAAAAAAAAAAATTATTTTTATTTTTATTTTTAAATTAAATCTACATAGAAAAAACACGAGATACACTTTCAATCAGTGCATCAACCCAAACAACCTCCCCCATGCACACTCATCCACACCCACTCACACAAAAGGGGTTATTTCTTTCTGCTACCAATATTCTGGTTCTGCAAGGGACACAGTCCATGAAGCACACATGATTGTATAGGCTGCTGGTCCACTAACATTTTCATTAATTACTATTTTTTATGTAATTATTTTTATATTGTTTTATTTTCTTTTTTATCCAAGAAAATGTTTTTTATTTATTTATCTTATTTTATTTTATTTTTTTAAAAAGGGCCTTATCTTCAACAGACCAGGTTGTCAATGAAATTAGATTTGTTTTAAGGGTTTTTTAAACCAGGCCCAGTCCAGATAATGTCCAAGTCAGACTCAGCAACACACACCTTCATTCATGTACACAGAAAAAAATTAGGGAACACAACAGATTGCATATAATTTATAAACAAAATTACATTTTCAAAATAAGCATTTATGTACAGTCCAGATTATGTCCAGGTCACTCAAATTAGGAAACACAACAACAGATATCATATAATCTATAAACATAATTATACTTTCAAAATAAGCCTTTGAGCACTTCTCATCTTTTTTTTAATGTTTTTTGGCATCATTATCGTTTTCAACCATGTAACTTTCTAAAGTTAGAAAATACTGAATAAATGTTTTAAAGAAAGTAATACTAAGTGAATATCTGTTTTTGGCCTTAAAAATAAACATTTTACCGAGTACTATAATTAAATTGACTAAATCATGGTTGTCAATGAACTCTCCTAAAATAACAGAAACCACATTAAGCTTCATAAACAAACCAATCCTTAAACACATTTTTTCAACTTCCACCCAAAACAAAGACACAATATGACAATACCAAAACAAATGCAGGGTGGATTCAGGCTCCTGACAACAAAATCGGCAATCATCTGACTCTGTCATATTCCATAATTTTAACATTTTCCCTGTGGGTAAGAAGTTATAAATAATTTTAATTTGAAAATAACAATTTTGCACATCGATAGTGGTTTTATAGATTAGTTTGAATATGGCATCCCATGGCAACGGGCAGTCAAAAAAGTCCTCCCATTTTCCATTTGTGTTGTATGAGGCAGCCTTCAAAGATTTCTTTATTAAATAGAAATTATATATTTTTGTATTTATTTTACTTCCTTTTTGCCAACTAGAAATTTCTTATTAGAGGTTTACAAACTAATAATTTAGTAGTTCCATATTTAATTATTTGTTTCCATCTTTTCCCAATTACTCCAGTTAGTTGATAAAATGAAAAGCTTGAGTAAGCATCACCATACATAGCTCTAAATTCATCATACTTCATAATTTTACCATTCTCATTGATAATATCATTGACAAAAATGATTCCTCTTTCAAACATATTTTTCCAAAAGAAAGGCTTTCCATCTATTACAATATTAGAGTTCATCCATATTAACTGCTGCAAAATATCGTCTCTTTTTTCTGGCACATAAAATTGAAAACACCACTATGAGTGGATTGTTTTCTTTATGAACCCCGCCATGTTTCCCAGCAGACTCTCTGGGAGGGGATCACTTGGAAAAAAGGATACAATTTCTTTTGATACAGTACATGTTTTTTGTCCAACAGGACATTTGTGTACCACTCAATGTTTAAATACATCTTTGGAACAATTGATGCTTTTAAAGACAGACACATAGCTTCAAGGTTGAGAAGTTACGGCCCCCATATTCATACTCTTTGTACAAAACCTTTCTTTTAATCTTTTCTGGTTTGCCGTTCCAGACAAAATCGAAGACCCTCCGCTCATAAATCTTAAAAAAAAGTTTTGTGATGGAGCTGGTAATGACAAAAACAAATAAATAAATTGAGGAATAATTAACGAGTTGGCAATAGACATTTTACCATACAAGGTTAGGGATTTCCCTTTCCATAATTGCATAATTTTGTCCAGCTTTCTTAGTCAATTATCATAATTTACTGAGCCTAGATCTTCCAGATTTTCTGGGACAACAACACCAAGTATGTTAACTGGTCCATCTGTCCACAAAACAGGCACTTTGCATTCCATTCGAAAGGACGTTCCCTTTAGATTTCCGATCCTTAACATTTTACATTTATCATAATTAAGCTTGAGGCCAGATTGCTGTGAAAATATGTCCAAAAGATTAAGAAGGTTCCGCAAACAATGAGGAAAAATCTTATCTTTGTGAATCAGCCTTTTCTGACATGATCTTCATCAAGAACAAACACAGAACACGCCTCACTGATGCACATCTGCAAGACTCACTCAGAGTTGCAGTGTCAAGTTACACACCAGAGTACAACACACTAGTTAACAGCATGCAATGCCAGGCTTCCCACTAACTGACAAAGAAACAGATAACAGATTTGGTGTCCAGTTCAAAGTGTGACATGATTTAGAAATTTGAGAGTTTACTTTTGTATTTTACATGAGTTATTATTTGTACAAACATGGTGCAAAGTAATTCATGATTTGTTAAAAAATGTTAGTGGCTAGCTAGTTAAAATGGGATATTGTGATTTCACAAGACTGTCTTAGAAGTGATCATTTGAAAATGTTCAATTTGAAAAATGTGCACTTAGAGAAAATATAAAAATAAAGTGTTGCATATTGATATTTATCTGTTTCTATATATATTTATTGTGAGAAATCATTAAGATGATCAGTGTTTCCACAAAGATAAATATCATTAATTATTAATAATAACAGAGTTAAAGGTAAATTGAGCAAATTGGCTACTTCTGGCAATTTATTTAAGTGTGTATCTAACTGGTAGCCCTTCGCAGTAATCAGTACCCAAGAAGTAGCCCTTGGTTTCAAAAAGGTTGGTGACCCCTGTACTAGATCCACTATGGACTGGACTCTCACTATTATGTTAGATCCACTATGGACTGGACTTTCACAATATTATACTAGATCCACTATGGACTGGACTCTCACTATTATGTTAGATCCACTATGGACTGGACTTTCACAATATTAAGTTAGATCCACTATGGACTGGACTCTCACTATTATGTTGGATCCACTATGGACTGGACTTTCACAATATTAAGTTAGATCCACTATGGACTGGACTTTCACAATATTAAGTTAGATCCACTATGGACTGGACTTTCACTATTATGTTAGATCCACTATGGACTAGACTCTCAGTAGTATGTTAGATCCACTATGGACTGGACTCTCACTATTATGTTAGATCCACTATGGACTGGACTCTCACTATTATGTTAGATCCACTATGGACTGGACTTTCACAATATTATGCTAGACCCACTCGACGTCCATTGCATCCGGTTCCCCTAGAGGGGTGTGGGGGTCACCCACATCTGCGGTCCCCTCCAAGGTTTCTCATAGTCATTCACATTGACATCCCATTGGGTTGTGAGTTTTTCCTTGTCCTTATGTGGGCTCTGAACCGAGGATGTCGTTGTGGCTTGTGCAGCCTTTTGAGACACTTGTGATTTAGGGCTATACAAATAAACATTGATTGATTGATTGATTGATTCCATGAAGCTCTCTGCGTACTGTACGTGGGCTAATTGGAAGGTCACATGACGTTTGGAGCTCTGCAGCAACTGACTGTGCAGAAAGTCTTTGCACTGCACGCTTCAGCATCCGCCGACCCCTCTCTGTCAGTTTATGTGGCCTACAACTTGGTGGCCGAGTTGCTGTTGTTCCCAAAAATCTTTACTTTTCTTATAATAAAGTTGACTTTGGAATATTTAGGAGCGAGGAAATTTCACGACTGGATTCGTTGCACAGGCGGCATCCTATGACAGTTCCATCGTGTCCTGATATGGTCGGAAGAAAGTAGGTTGAAACGGCGAAGAGCTACGTCTGAACGTAGAAGTCATCTTTTGTAAGTAGGATTGCTGAAATTGCACATTCCTGATCGAACACAAGGGAGAGAACCCCTACACATGCGCAATTGCTCAGGTGTGGAGCTGTCCTATCCAGTCCTAACAGGTGTCAAACTCAATGTGGCCCCCGTCACTTCATTTGATTTGGCCCTCGAAAGCCTGGAAATAACATGTATCAATAAAGTACTGTAACTTTTCTTACTAAATGTTTTCTTTATTTCTATTTTGGAAGAAAAAAATATATGCACTATATTGCCATTCCTAACCCATAGGGTTCAATATGATGTCAGTCCACCTTTTTGCAGCTAATACAGCTTCAACTCTTCTGGGAAGGCTGTCCACAAGGTTGCGGAGTGTGTTTATAGGAGTTTTCCATTGGTGAGGTCACATACTGATGTTGGTCGAGAAGGCCTGGCTCTCAGTCTCCGTTTTAATTCATCCCAAAGGCATACTTGCCAACCTTGAGACCTCCAATATCGGGAGGTGGGATGTAGGGGGTGGGGGGGGGGCCTTGGGGGCGGGGGCGTGGTTGGGGGCGTGGTTATTTACAGCTAGAATTCACCAACTCGAGTATTTCATATATATTTATATGTATGAAATACTTGACTTTCAGTAAATTCTAGCTATATATATATATATATATATATATATATATATATATATATATATATATATATATATATATATATATATATATATATATATATATATATATATATATATATATATATATATTAGGGATGTCCGATAATATCGGCCTGCCGATATTATCGGCCGATAAATGCGTTAAAATGTAATATCGGAAATTATCGGTATCGTTTTTTTAATTATCTGTATCGGGTTTTTTTTTGTTTTTTTTTATTAAATCAACATAAAAAACACAAGATACACTTACAATTAGTGCACCAACCCAAAAAACCTCCCTCCCCCCATTTCTTTCTGTTATCAATATTCTGGTTCCTACATTATATATCAATATATAACAATACAGTCTGCAAGGGATACAGTCCGTAAGCACACATGATTGTGCGTGCTGCTGCTCCACTAATAGTACTAACCTTTAACAGTTAATTTTACTCATTTTCATTAATTACTAATTTCTATGTAACTGTTTTTATATTGTTTTACTTTCTTTTTTATTCAAGAAAATGTTTTTAATTTAGTTATCTTATTTTATTATTTTTTTTAAAAAGTACCTTATCTTCACCATACCTGGTTGTCCAAATTAGGCATAATAATGTGTTAATTCCACGACTGTATATATCGGTTGATATCGGAATCGGTTGATATCGGTGTCGGTTATTAAAGAGTTGGACAATATCGGAATATCGGCAAAAAGCCATTATCGGACATCCCTAATATATATATACATATTTTATTTACATAGAAAAAAAAAAATACTTGAATTTCAGTGTTCCAGTGGCTATCCATTAGATGGCAGTATTGTCCTGTTTAACTTCTCCGTTCATGATGAGTATATCATTTCGGCCGCCATGTCTGTAATTTCCTCCTTCTTCTGCTTCTTCTCCTTGTTGTGTGCGCAGTTGTGCACTCTCTAAAAGCCCTAGATGTTATGACGCCTTTGGGCAGGCAAGCTGTTTATATTGTGGGAAAGCGGACGTGAGAACAGGCTGTCCCCACTCAGTCTCAGGTCCGCATTGAGCTGGAGGGGGCGTGGCCTACAGCTCCGGCTGAATACCGGGAGTTTGTCGGGAGAAAATCTCTCGCCGGGAGGTTGTCGGGAGAGGCGCTGAATACCGGGATTCTCCCGCTAAAAACGGGAGGGTTGGCAAGTATGCCCAAATGTGCTTTATCGGGTTCAGGTCAGGACTCTGTGCAGGCCAGTCAAGTTTATCTACACCATACTGTGTCATCCAGGTCTTTATGGACCATAGTCTTTGCACTATGCGCTTCAGCATCCTCTCTGTCAGTTTACGCGGGCCTACCACTTGGTGGCTGAGTTGCTGTTGTTCCCAAAAATCTTCACTTTTCTTATGATAAAGTTGACTTTGGAATATTTAGGAGCGAGGGAATTTCACGACTGGATTTGTTGCACAGGTGGCATCCTATGACAGTTCCACGCTGGAAATCACTGAGAGCGGCCCGTTCTTTCACGCATGTTTGTAGAAACAGTCTCCATGCCTAAGTGCTTGATTCTCATCATTTCGATGGGTGGCCAAATACTTTTGGCAATATCGTGTATACGTAAAAAGGTGCTCTTTCTTTCTTTTTTCTTTTTTTAAAATAACCTTTTTTATGCTGCCTGACGGAGCACAACCATCTGTGTGGAGCAGCAGGGTAGACCGGAATGGAGATTAAAGCTTCCTCTGACTTGACTTCGGTCCCCGGGGATGGAAGCTCTCAGAAGATGCCCGTGTCGGATGCTTTCTTCATTAAGTCATCCTCCTGCGGGCTTCCTTTACTCGAGAGCCGTTAGTTTGACGTCCAGTGCTAAACAGCATCTGGGACCGATCGCCTTTTTTTTAATTATTAGACAACGCATTCTTATTTGTGGCCCAAAATCCTAGATTCGGTGTTACATAACAGAACAGCTTGAGGCACAGCTTGATTTCAAATAAATAAATAAATAAAGGCCAGGTTGGTTCGGTGCTGCAGCAGTGATGAATTTATCAGCAGATGACAAGTATCGCGGGATATACACGGAGACGCTCGGCGTTAAATCGCCGATTTCTGTCTTTACAGCGACATGTGAACAACGATCACGCTTAATGGCCACCTTCCTGCGCCAAAAAAAGTCCACTTTTCAGACAAGAGCGAGGGCGGCGGCGTGCCCATCGTTCTGTAAACAAAGAGTCCAGTTTCGGGACGGAGGCCAACAAAGCTAAAACAAAAAGTTTTCAGGCCACAATATGTTCCGGAAACCCTCTTCGGTGCATAAATCTGAGACAGGCTTCATTTTTGGAGGGGGGGGGGTCTCAATCCCAGCCTAAAACCCCTTGGGGATACTATTACTATTAGGGATGTCGATAAATGCGTTAAAATGTAATATCGGAAATTATCGGTATCATTTTTTTTTAATCAGTATCGTTTTGTGTTTTTTTGGTTTTTTTTTTGTTTTTTAAAAAAAATTAAATCCACATAAAAAACACAAGATACACTTACAATTAGTGCACCAACCTAAAAAAAAACTCCCTCCCCCATTTACACTCATTCACACAAAAGGGTTGTTTCTTTCTGTTATTAATATTCTGGTTCCTACATTATATATCAATATATATCAATACAGTCTGCAAGGGATACAGTCCGTAAGCACACATGATTGTGCGTGCTGCTGCTCCACTAATAATACTAACATTTAACAGTTAATTTTACAAATTTTCATTAATTACTAGTTTCTATGTAACTGTTTTTATGTTGTTTTACTTTCTTTTTTATTCAAGAAAATGTTTTTAATTTAGTTATCTTATTTTATTATTTAAAAAAAACAACAACAGACATGTATGGCTGTTGACTATGTATGCACTTCATTCGCTGGTGTGCAGTGTGTTCGAAGTCATGATGATTGTGTCATTAGTTCATTATCGGGCACAATGAAATCCTGGCTAGGCTTTGTTAATTATAGACTATATGACTTGTGACTTCTTAATTATGTAAAACCGACAAAATCGCCACAAAATTAACAACAACAAGATTGATTTAAAAAAATATATTTTAAGATTGAAAGTGGCCATCAATTGGGTGTGCATGCATGTGACCTTGTGACTGCCTGACTTGAGGACGCCACGGCCCCCAGGGTAGACCACCTTTAACCCCCCGTTAGTCTTGGGGTCATCCTACCTTGACCTGGCCGGTCACTTGAGTCAGCGGGGCGGCCATCAAATCCACAAACATTCCCACTAAGCCCAAAACGTCGTCTAGTTAAGGCAACAACTGGGGTGGTGGTCCTGTTTTCATACTTTTATGTCACGTAAGGGCTAATAATTCACCCCGTGGGGTACATTACTGGAGAATAAACCTTGAGGGACTGAAATGACCTCCCACTACAGGCCTGACCGTGTACAGAGTCCACTCTGAAGCCTTTTCTGCGAGCATATTAAGTTTCTCCAGAGCCGCCAAGTCTAGCAGGCTGCAGTGATTTACTGCAAAAGCCTTTGGTGTCAGAAGCGAGCGAGGTGAGAGGACTGTGGGTGTCATTAGAGCGAGGTGAGGGGGCTTAAAACGTGGCACTTTATGTGAATGCCCAATGTGGGTGGAATGGCCGTGCCAGGTGGAATGTGTGTGTGTGTGTGTGTGTGTGTGTGTGTGTGTGTGTGTGTGTGTGTGTGTGTGTGTGTGTGTGTGTGTGTGTGTGTGTGTGTGTGTGTGTGTGTGTGTGTGTGTGTGTGTGTGTGTGTGTTTGTTGGCGCTCTCACTTGCAGGTATTCTTAGGAGCAGGAACCGAATTCTATGCTTTTACAAAACCCAAAGTTGGCACGTTGTGTAAATGGTAAATACAAACAGAATACAATACAAAACACAACTTATATTCACTTAAATAGACTACAAAGACAAGATGTTTAATGTTCGAACAGAGAAACTTGTTTTTGCAAATAATCATTAACTTAGAATGTAATGGCAGCAACACATTGCTGGGGCATTTTTACCACTGTGTTACAAACCCTGTTTCCATATGAGTTGGGAAATGGTGTTAGATGTACATATAAACAGAATACAATGATTTGCGAATCATTTTCAAGCCATATTCAGTTGAATATGCTACAAAGACAACATATTTGATGTTCAAACTGATAAACATTTTTTTTTTTTTTTGCAAATAATCATTAACTTTAGAATTTGATGGCAGCAACACGTGACAAAGAAGTTGGGAAAGGTGGCAATAAATACTGATCAAGTTGAGGAATGCTCATCAAACACTTATTTGGAACATCCCACAGGTGAACAGGCAAATTGGGAACAGGTGGGTGCCATGATTGGGTATAAAAGTAGATTCCATGAAATGCTCAGTCATTCACAAACAAGGATGGGGCGAGGGTCACCACTTTGTCAACAAATGCGTGAGCAAATTGTTGAACAGTTTAAGAAAAACCTTTCTCAAGCAGCTATTGCAAGGAATTTAGGGATTTCACCATCTACGCTCCGTAATATCATCAAAGGGTTCAGAGAATGTGGAGAAATCACTGCACGTAAGCAGCTAAGCCCGTGACCTTCCATCCCTCAGGCTGTACTGCATCAACAAGCCACATCAGTGTGTAAAGGATATCACCACACGGGCTCAGGAACACTTCAGAAACCCACTGTCAGTAACTAAAGTTGGTCGCTACATCTGTAAGTGCAAGTTAAAACTCTCCTATGCAAAGCGAAAACCGTTTATCAACAACACCCAGAAACGCCGTCGGCTTCGCTGGACGTGAGCTCATCTAAGATGGACTGATACAAAGTGGAAAAGTGTTCTGTGGTCTGACGAGTCCACATTTCAAATTGTTTTTGGAAACTGTGGACGCCGTGTCCTCCGGACCAAAGAGGAAAAGAACCATCCGGATTGTTCTAGGCGCAAAGTGTAAAAGCCAGCATGTGTGATGGTATGGGGGTGTATTAGTGCCCAAGACATGGGTAACTTACACATCTGTGAAGGCGCCATTAATGCTGAAAGGTACATACAGGTTTTGGAGCAACATATGTTGCCATCCAAGCAACGTTACCATGGACGCCCCTGCTTATTTCAGCAAGATAATGCCAAGCCACGTGTTACATCAACGTGGCTTCATAGTAAAAGAGTGCGGGTACTAGACTGGCCTGCCTGTAGTCCAGACATTGAAAATGTGTGGCGCATTATGAAGCCTAAAATAGCAGAAGGGAGACCCCCGGACTGTTGAACAACTTAAGCTGTACATCAAGCAAGAATGGGAAAGAATTCCACCTGAGAAGCTTCAAAAATGTGTCTCCTCAGTTCCCAAACCTTTACTGAGTGTTGTTAAAAGGAAAGGCCATGTAACACAGTGGTGAACATGCCCTTTCCCAACTACTTTGGCACGTGTTGCAGCCATGAAATTCTAAGTTAATTATTATTTGCAAAATAAAAATAAAGTTTATGAGTTTGAACATCAAATATGTTGTCTTTGTAGTGCATTCAACTGAATATGGCTTGAAAAGGATTTGCAAATCATTGTATTCCGTTTATATTTACATCTAACACAATTTCCCAACTCATATGGAAACGGGGTTTGTACTTAGATTTCAGTTTTTGCAGTGTGTGACTCAAATGAGAGAGTTGGGTGGAAGATAATACCTAGATTCTTTACCGAGTCGCCTTGTGTAATTGTTTGGTTGTCAAATGTTAAGGTGGTATTATTAAATAGATGTCGGTGTCTAGCAGAATGGATAATCAGCATTTCCGTTTTCTTAGCCTTGAGTTGCAAAAAGTTAGCGGGCATCCATTGTTGAATCGGCGCCTATGTGCGTTGACCGTGTCTCGGACAACCTTGTTTTTTTTCCCCTAAGGAATTGAGTCTGCTCCTTATTTCTACCCAACTCTTCTGAACAGCCTGTCAGCAAATTAAATTTGAATCCCAAATGAAACCGAAAACAAAATAAAGTCGCTGGTTAGTTTGATGGATGAGCGCGTCCCAATCAATGCACGGCCATGCATCATGTTGGAGCGACGCAATCACGCGCCCGCAGCTTTTAAAATCTCCTTCCAGCGTGACGTGGCCGTCTGCTGATCACATTAGGGACCTTCTAATGTCGTTATTGCGGGCGTCCCCCTTTTTAAAAAAAAAAGAGTCCTCTTTTTTTTTTGATGCACAAATAATCTGTTCAATAAAAAACGTTGCACGGTAATTCACTTTCGCTCCAGCCTGCACTTAAAAATGAGACCACCGAGGGGACGTTTTTTTTTTGGAGGTGGCAGCCATCGCCGCGGAATAAAGACACCATTCATCCGCTCGCTGGCATACGCCGATGTTGGCCGGAGCGGAACGACGCGAGGAAGAAACCATGAAAACATGTGATGACTTGGACCGTTTCACCACCTGCCGGCCCGGCTTGAAGGACTTTCAATGGAAGCTTTATTGCAAAATAGTGGACATTATGCACAAAAGATGTACTCCAGCTTAGGATGGGTACCGAACGAATGAATTCCGCCGATACAACCCAGTATATTTCAATATCGTCACGTCCGGTTGCAGACTCGGCTCAAACACTTGGCGAGAAACAAAGCACTCAAGCAATGTTGCAGTTTTATGCCAACAAAACAAACGTGCTCATATATAAAACACTAGAATGTTCTATAAGGCTCCATTTTTCTAAATTCGCTAGCTTGATGCTAATTCACATTGGATTTTCCATACACATGCTACTGATTAGTAGGGATGTCCGATAATGGCTTTTTGCCGATATCCGATATTCCGATATTGTCCAACTCTTTAATTACCGATACCGATATCAACCGATACCGAT
The DNA here is from genome assembly GCF_033978785.1 of Entelurus aequoreus. Taxonomy (NCBI): domain Eukaryota; kingdom Metazoa; phylum Chordata; class Actinopteri; order Syngnathiformes; family Syngnathidae; genus Entelurus; species Entelurus aequoreus. The sequence continues at coordinate 69,890,309 of NC_084742.1, forward strand.
ATCAACCGATATATGCAGTCGTGCAATTATCACATTATTATGCCTAATTTGGACAACCAGGTATGGTGAAGATAAGGTACTTTTTAAAAAAATTAGTAAAATAAGATAAATAAATTAAAAACATTTTCTTGAATAAAAAAGAAAGTACAACAATATAAAAACAGTTACATAGAAACTAGTAATCAATGAAAATGAGTAAAATTAACTGTTAAAGGTTAGTACTATTAGTGGAGCAGCAGCACGCACAATCATGTGTGCTTACGGACTGTATCCCTTGCAGACTGTATTGATATATATTGATATATAATGTAGGAAGCAGAATATTAATAACAGAAATAAACAACCCTTTTGTGTGAATGAGTGTAAATGGGGGAGGGAGTTTTTTTGGGTTGGTGCACTAATTGTAAGTGTATCTTGTGTTTTTTATGTTGATTTAATTTAAAAAAAACAAAAAACAAAAAAAACAACGATACCGATAATAAAAAAACCGATACCGATAATTTCCGATATCACATTTTAACGCATATATCGGCCGATAATATCGGCAGGCCGATATTATCGGACATCTCTACTGATTAGCATTGGCGATTTTACATGGCGATTTCAACACCTCCAAATTTGACAATGTTGCAATCAAACAGCTGCTGTGTAAAAAAAAATAAACTTCATAAACATTATAAAGATTAATCCCGTCATAACAATAGGTGCACTTTCACACAGAGGTGCATGAAAAAATATACGACCCAGTGTCGATTCACGTAAAATACAACTTTACCTCATTTTGATATCGTCACGTCCGGTTGCAGACTCGGCTCAAACACTTGGCGAGAAACCAAGCACTCAAGCAATGTTGCAGTTTTATGCCAACAAAACAAACGTGCTCATATATAAAACACTAGAATGTTCTGTAAGGCTCCATTTTTCTAAATTCGCTAGCTTGATGCTAATTCACATTGGATTTTCCATACACATGCTACTGATTAGCATTAGCGATTTTACATGGCGATTTCAACGCCTCCAAATTTGACAATGTTGCAATCAAACAGCTGCTGTGTAAAAAATAAACTTCATAAACATCCATCCATCCATCCATTTTCTACCGCTTTTCCCTTTTGGGGTCGCGGGGGGTGCTGCAGCCTATCTCAGCTGCATTCGGATTAAGATTAATCCCGTCATAACAATAGGTACACTTTCACACAGAGGTGCATGAAAAAATATACGACCCAGTGTCGATTCACGTAAAATCAAATTGTGCCATATTTTGATATCGTCACGTCCGGTTGCAGACTCGGCTCAAACACTTGGCGAGAAACCAAGCACTCAAGCAATGTTGCAGTTTTATGCCAACAAAACAAACGTGCTCATATATAAAACACTAGAATGTTCTATAAGGCTCAATTTTTCTAAATTCGCTAGCTTGATGCTAATTCACATTGGATTTTCCATACACATGCTACTGATTAGCATTGGCGATTTTACATGGCGATTTCAACACCTCCAAATTTGACAATGTTGCAATCAAACAGCTGCTGTGTAAAAAAAAAAAACTTCATAAACATTATAAAGATTAATGCCGTCATAACAATAGGTACACTTTCACACAGAGGTGCACGAAAAAATATACGACCCAGTGTCGATTCACGTAAAATCCAACTTTACCTAATTTTGATATCGTCACGTCCGGTTGCAGACCCAGGCCTGTTGTTCGCGGCTCATTTAGCCACAATGAAACCCGATGGCGGGGCCCGGGCACACAGGAGCACACAGCCCAGAGGGTCCTTAAAGATATTCCACTGAAAAACGCCTCTCTTAAAGGCCTACTGAAAGCCACTACTAGCGACCACGCAGTCTGATAGTTTATATATCAATGATGAAATCTTAACATTGCAACACATGCCAATACGGCCGGGTTAACTTATAAAGTGACATTTTAAATTTCCCGCGAAACTTCCGGTTGAAAACGTCTATGTATGATGACGTTTGCGCGTGACGTAGCGTACATTTTGGGACAGCACGGTGGCCAGCTATTAAGTTGCCTGTTTTCATCGCAAAATTCAACAGTATTCTGGACATCTGTGTTGGTGAATCTTTTGCAATTTGTTTAATGAACAATGGAGACAGCAAAGAAGAAAGCTGTAGGTGGGAAGCGGTGTATTAGCGGCCGGCTGCAGCAACACAAACACGTAGCCGGTGTTTCATTGTTCACATTCCCGAAAGATGACAGTCAAGCTTTACCATTGGCCTGTGGAGAACTGGGACAACAGAGACTCTTACCAGGAGGACTTTGAGTTGGATAGCAGACGCGGTACCGTGAGTACGCAGCTGCGGCTTCCAAACATTTGATCGCTTGCCCGTACGTGCATGCCGCTATGTGCATGTCACGTACATAACTTTGGGGAAATATATGTGCTGTATGAACTTTGTGGAGGTGAACGGTACTTTGGGCTGTGGGATTGAGTGTGTTGTGCGGGTGTTTGAGTTGTATTGGCGGGTTATATGGACGGGAAGTGTTTGTTATGCGGGATTAATTTGTGGCATATTAAATATAAGCCTGGTTGTGTTGTGGCTAATAGAGTATATATATGTCTTGTGTTTATTTACTGTTTTAGTCATTCCCAGCTGAATATCAGGTCCCACCCGCCTCTCACAGCATCTTCCCTATCTGAATCGCTCCCACTGCCCTCTAGTCCTTCACTCTCACTTTCCTCATCCACAAATCTTTCATCACAACCTGTAACGTCACGCTACTTCCGGTACAGGCAAGGCTTTTTTATCAGCGACCAAAAGTTGCGATTTTTATCGTCAATGTTCTCTACTAAATCCTTTCAGCAAAAATATGGCAATATCACGAAATGATCAAGTATGACACATAGAATGGACCTGCTATCCCCGTTTAAATGAGAAAATCGCATTTCAGTAGGCCTTTAATGTCAAGTCGGAGCCTAAAGTGCAGGCATTGACGAGGACGCGTCAGAACTAACTGGATTAACCTCATTTGCAGATGTGTGTCCCCCTTATGTGCGCGCGTGTGCACCTACAGCCCAACGTAAACACGGGAGGTTTTTGCACTCATCGTAGCACATCAGCTGAAAATAAACACGCATAAAAGGTGGTCCGCCGGCCGCCCCTTTTGCCAACACCGGCCCCCTGCTACTACCGCCTGCCTGCCACCCCCCGGCGGGTGTGTGGGCCAACACATTAAGGGGGCTTTTGTGCGGCGTGCGGCCCCATACGGTGGGCTCGTTACCTTTATGGATGCTCTACATTCTGCAGGATTACCCAACAAAGGCTTGTTTGTTGTAGTTCTCTATGAATCTCCCATGAAAAAAAAAACAGTCCCCTCTCGTACTATCAGCGTGACCTCCCACCCCCGACGGTGTCATAACGCAGACGCAAAGAGGCGATGTATCATCATCAGGTCACCGACTCCTCGCCCGTCGCCATGGGGACGGATCAATTATGTATGTAGGCTGTGCGTTATTGACACCGCGGCAACGTGCGACACATGAGGCCTAAGGCGCGTGCTAGTCGGGCGGGGTTGAAAAAGGCGCGCAGGACACGGAAAGTAATCATAAAGTAGTCGTGGGAAGCAATTCGTGCCATTCTAATTGGTGTCATTTGTGCCTCCAGGGGGAAAAAAATAAATAAATACCATATTTTTCGGAGCATAGGGCGCACCGGATTAAAAGACGTACTGCCGATGAGCGGGTCTAGTCAGGTCTATGGCGCATTAAAGAGGTCATATTAAGATTTTTTTCTAAATTTAGAACTAGAGATGTCCGATAATGGCTTTTTTGCCGATATCCAATATTCCGATATTGTCCAACTCTTAATTACTGATTCCGATATCAACCGATACCGATATATACAGTTGTGGAATTAACACATTATTATGCCTAATTTTGTTGTGATGCATTAAACAATGTAACAAGGTTTTCCAAAATAAATCAACTCAAGTTATGGGAAAAAATGCCAACATGACACTGCCATATTTATTATTGAAGTCACAAAGTGCATTATTATTTTTAACATGCCTCAAAGCAGCAGCTTGGAATTTGGGACATGCTCTCCCTGAGAGAGCATGAGGAGGTTGAGGTGGGCGGGGTTGGGGGCGGGGATAACGGGGGGTGTATATTGTAGCATCCCGGAAGAGTTAGTGCTGCAAGGGGTTCTGGGTATTTGTTCTGTTGTGTTTATATTGTGTTACGGTGCGGATGTTCTCCCGAAATGTGTTTGTCATTCTTGTTTGGTGTGGGTTCACAGTGTGGCGCATATTTGTAACAGTGTTAAAGTTGTTTATACGGCCAGCCTCAGTGTGACCTGTATGGCTGTTGACCAAGTATGCCTTGCATTCACTTGTGTGTGTGAAAAGCCGTAGATATTATGTGACTGGGCCGGCACGCAAAGGCAGTGCCTTTAAGGTTTATTGGCGCTCCGTACTTCTCCCTACGTCCGTGTACAAAGCGGCGTTTTAAAAAGTCATACATTTTACTTTTTGAAACCGATACCGATAATTTCCGATATTACATTTTAAAGCATTTTATCGGACATCTCTATTTAGAACACTATCTTGTGGTCTACATCAGTGGTCCCCAACCACCGGGCCACGGCCCGGTACCGGTACTCTGTGATTGTGCGCTGCCGAACATGCTCCTCTGCTCGGAAAACCAGCAATGAAACTTTAAAAAAAATAGAAAAAAAATGGGGAATCTGTACTTTTCAGAGTACACTGCAAAAAGTCAGTCTTCAAAAACAAGAAAAAAACAAAACGAAAATTAGGGGTATTTTATTTGAACTAAGCAAAATTATCTGCCAATAGAACAAGAAAATGTGGCTTGTCAAGACTTTCCAAAACAAGTCAAATTAGCTAACCTCAATGAGCCCAAAAATACCTTAAAATAAGTATAATCTCACTAATAACAAGTGCACTTTTCTTGGTAGAAACAAAAAAATAGACCTTTTGCTCAATATGTTGAAAAATATTCTTACATTAAGTAAATGCTAGTGCCATTACCTTGACATAATGATATGCGCTCGGCATCACATTTCTTGAAACCAGCAAACTTATACTAAAAACTAGTTTATTTTTCTTAATGGAAAGGCAACAAGGCAAGCGCTTGTTACTCTTGGGGTCTCCTAGCCGCTCAGGCAAATCATATTGTCTAAAAATGCATTTTTCCATGGATAACATGACATCATCGCGCCAAGTGCGTGCTCTTTCAGTCAATTAGTGCGCATATATACAGCCCGGCCCCCGGCCCAAATTGTTTTAATTGTAATTTTGAGGAATTTATCTGAACGTGCATGAACTATCTCTGTTCAAAATTGTTTGAAATGTTAAATGTTTAAATATTAACTGTCAGTTTACTGTACTGTGCCAACTGTACTACTATATGAGTACGTATTATCTATGGTTTTATTGAAAATAAAACAGCAAAGTCCATTTGGCCGTCATCTGTTTTAAATTATGAGACACAATTGTGTCAAAGTCATGATTTTTTTTTTTCATGCTTGAAGTAAGAAATTATTACTTTGAAAAAGTAGTTTTATACTTGTGAGTGTTGATGACACAGCTTTGCAACAGTTGATATTCTAGTTTCAAGCATGTTTTACTCAATATAGCTCATCAAATCTCAGCAACGAGCTGTAATATCTTACTGAGATCATTTAGGACCAAAACCCTTAAAACAAGTAAAACACTCTAACATAAAATCTGCTTAGTGAGAAGAATTATCTTATCGGACAGAAAATAAGCAAATATCACCCTTATTTGAGATATTTCATCTTACTTAGATTTCTGTTTTTGCAGTGTATAGTATAAAATTGCACATTATAGGGAGGGGAGACCCTATAACTGTATAATAACAAAAGTAATGGAGTGTGATTGCTCTGTCAGTAATAAGGAGGAAATAAACAAACACACTGCATTAATGAAAGAGTATAGTCCAGGGGTCGGCAACCTAAAATGTTGAAAGAGCCATATTGGAGCAAAAATACAAAAACAAATCTGTCTGGAGCCGCAACAAATTAAAAGCCATATTACATACAGATAGTGTGTCATGAGATATACATTGAATTGAGATGACTTAAAGGAAACTACATGAGCTCAAATATAGCTACAAATGAGGCATAATGATGCAATATGTACATATAGCTAGCCTAAATAGCATGTTAGCATCGATTAGCTTGCAGTCATGCAGTGACCAAATATGTCTGATTAGCACTCCACACAAGTCAATAACATCAACAAAACTCACCTTTGTGTATTCACGCACAACGTTAACAGTCGGGTGGACAAAATGAGACAGAAAAAGAAGTGGCATAAAACACGTCCTAGAAAGTCGGAGAAAGTTATACATGGAAACAAACTGAAGGTGAGTTCATGGACCGCCAAAATTAGTAGGACAAAACGGCGCTCGCCAAATACTCGAATCAGTGAAGCATGTTTAATATAAACAGTGTGCTTTATAACAATTAGTGTCATGTTTGTCCTCATACAGAAACCATATTAAAACCAAAAAAAATTGTTTTTTTTCCCCTCATCTTTTTCCATTTTTCATACATTTTTGAAAAAGCTTCAGAGAGCCACTAGGGCGGCGCTAGCCAAATACTCGAATCAGTGAAGCATGTTTAATACAAACAGTGTGCTTTATAACAATTAGTGTCATGTTTGTCCTCATACAGAAACCATATTAAAATAAAAAAAAATGTTTTTTTTTCCCCTCATCTTTTTCCATTTTTCATACATTTTTGAAAAAGCTTCAGAGAGCCACTAGGGCGGCGCTAAAGAGCCACATGCGGCTCTAGAGCCGCGGGTTTCCGACCCCTGGTATAGTCTTTAGTAAGGGAGACAATAAAGCTGCCATGTTTAATCTGAGGTCAGCCTCGTCACTGTCATTAAACAAAGACGTCTGACTCCTTGGGATGCTCATTACTGTAATCCCCCCCCCCCTCCCCCCCGCCCCATTTGGCTCCATTTTATACGGGGCCAGCCTATATTCCACTGTGGTCCGCTATTATCCGCCTGCATCTTAATAATATACAGACTGCGATTTAGCCTTAATTTGACCTCGGTCTCACACCCCCTCCACCCTGCTCTGGTGCGTCTGCACGGCCATATGATTGTTTGGGAACAATAGCGTGACGTCTCTCCGGGTTGCAGGTTGACTGAAACATGACCTCCAACTGCAGAGAGGATGACAATAGCGCATGACAGCATATACTGTATGCGTTATTGCAGCACAATGGGGAATATGCCCCTCTTTCGGTGCCAAATATAAGGAGGTTTTCAACACATGTGACTTTTAATTAAGTGAGCAGTTTTTGTTATAATCCTGGAAAATACATCTAAAATCAGGGCCTCCCTTAACGTAGATCGCGCCCCACGATCTGAAATGTCAATTAATAAATGACCGCAAATGTTTTTCCTAGCCCCTTCCTGCTCCGTGCTTGTTAGGAATATAATGGCATATTTCCCCACTTAATTTTATTGTCTCACGTGGCGCATGGTGTGAAACATATTCCACATTGTTTTGTTATTTTGCACTGAAAAAAAAATAATAGTGAGCCATTTATGTCCCAAGAATTAATTTTAGTACAGCACATGCATCGGATTAAATACACATTTAATTTAGAAAATAAAAAATAGATACAAATGTTCACTTTTTTTTTTTTTTAATGTGGGGGCTTCAATTTAAAATAGCTAAATAATCACTATTTATTTGTATTAGCCAACAAAACTTACATTTTGTTGCAGATCCAGATAAACGCAGCATAAATATTAGATGGAAAGTAAACAATTTACGAGTAGAATCTTAATAGTTGTGACAAAATAATACAAAACCCAGAACCAGTGAAGTTGTCACGTTGTGTAAATGGTAAATAAAAACAGAATACAATGATTTGCAAACCCTTTTCAACTTATATTCAATTGAATAGACTGCAAAGACAAGATACTTAAAGGCCTACTGAAAGCCACTACTACCGACCACGCAGTCTGATAGTTTATATATCAATGATGAAATCTTAACATTGCAACACATGCCAATACGGCCGGGTTAACTTATAAAGTGACATTTAAAATTTCCCGGGAAATATCCGGCTGAAACGTCGCGGTATGATGACGTATGCGCGTGACGAAGTCAGTATAACGGAAGTTATGGTACCCCGTAGAATCCTATACAAAAAGCTCTGTTTTCATTTCATAATTCCACAGTATTCTGGACATCTTTTGCAATTTGTTTAGTGAACAATGAAGGCTGCAAAGAAGACAGTTGTAGGTGGGATCGGTGTATTAGCAGCGGACTACAGCAACAAAACCAGGAGGACTTTGTTGGAGCGCTAGCCGCGCTAGCCGCCGACCTCACCTTGACTTCCTACATCTCCGGGCCGCCAAACGCATCGGGTGAAGTCCTTCGTCCTTCTGCCGATCGCTGGAACGCAGGTGAGCACGGGTGTTGATGAGCAAATGAGGGCTGGCTGGCGTAGGTGGAGAGCTAATGTTTTTAGCATAGCTCTGTGCGGTCCGGTTGCTAAGTTAGCTTCAATGGCGTCGTTAGCACAGCATTGTTAACCTTCGCCAGCCTGGAAAGCATTAACCGTGTATTTACATGCCCACAGTTTAATAGTATTGTTGATTTTCTATCTATCTTTCCAGTCAGGGGTTTATTTCTTTTGTTTCTATATGCAGTTAAAGCACGATGCTATCAAGTTAGCTCGTAGCTAAAGCATTTCGCCGATGTATTGTCGTGGAGATAAAAGGCACTGAATGTCCATTTCGCGTTCTCGACTCTCATTTTCAAGAGGATATAGTATCCCAGGTGGTTTAAAATACAAATCTGTGATCTACAATATAAAAAGGAGAGAGTGTGGAATCCAATGAGCCAGCTTGTACCTAAGTTACGGTCAGAGCGAAAAAAGATACGTCCTGCACTGCCTCTCAAGTCCTTCACTCTCACGTTCCTCATCTACGAATCTTTCATCCTCGCTCAAATTAATGGGGTAATCATCACTTTCTCGGTCCGAATCTCTCTCGCTCCATTGTAAACAACGGGGAATTGTGAGGAATACTAGCTCCTGTGACGTCACGCTACTTCCGCTACAGGCAAGGCTTTTTTTTTATCAGCGAGCAAAAGTTGCGAACTTTATCGTCCATTTTCTCTACTAAATCCTTTCAGCAAAAATATGGCAATATCGCGAAATGATCAAGTATGACACATAGAATGGATCTGCTATTCCCGTTTAAATTTAAAAAAATCATTTCAGTAGGCCTTTAATGTTCTAACTGAGGAACTTTGTTATTTTTTGCAAATATTAGCTCATTTGGAATTTGATGCCAGCAACATGTTTCAAAAAAGCTGGCACAAGTGGCAAAAAAGATTGTTTGTGAATGACTGAGCATTTCATGGAATCTGCTTTTCTACCCAATCATGGCACCCACCTGTTCCCAACGAGCCTGCTCACCTGTGGGATGTTCCAAATAAGTGTTTGATGAGCATTCCTCAACGTTCTCAGGTCTTTTTTGCCACTTGTGCCAGCTTTTTTGCAACACGTTGCAGGCATCAAACTCCAAAATGAGCTAATATTTGCACAAAATAACAACTTTTTTCAGTTGGAACGTTAAATATCTTGTCTTTGCAGTCTATTCAATTGAATATAAGTTGAAAAGGATTTGCAAATCATTGTATTCTGTTTTTTTTTACCATTTACACAACGTGACAACTTCACTGCTTTTGGGGTTTGTAATTAGCAGCCTTTTTAAGTTATTATGAAATGGTTCCATTATGATTTAAATGCCAAATAATGTATCGTAATATACATTTTATAGGCCGCATCGCCCATCCCTAATCCCGATGAGCATCTTTACGCACTGCAGGACTTGTGTGTGTCTAAATGTGTGTGTGTGTGTAAGAGTGTATGTAAGCATGCATGTACACGGGGTAGCTTTCAGTGTTTGTGTTCCAAAGTGCTCTCCTACAGAGCCAGGCTGTGTTGCCCCCCCCCCCCCCCTCCTCCATTCCTCTACAAGTCCACATGTGTTTTATTAGCAGGCAGGCCCGGCCATCGGACTGTAAATTCCAACGGCGGACCAGCACGGGGACACGCAAAAACATCACAGGGGGGAAAAAAAAGACTGGCTGCAAAATAAAGAACGGACACGTTCATATCCTTGTTGTCGCCACTCGGAAACCGAGGCGTTTGTTTCCGTTTGCTCGTGGACACACACACACACACACACAACACACACACACACACACACACACACACACACACACACACACACACACACACACACACACACACACACTTTCTACATTCTGCAGACACACACACAAATGGCCCGGCACCAGATAAAATGTATGTTTGCATGCTAATTTTGCACTCTGTCCTCACCATCAACATGACAATCCCAATTAGAGCACGACATGGCGGGTCGTGACCTTGTTGGTGACCCCCCACGACCCTTCACCGACACACACACGTTCTTGTATTTCTTACCTTCTTGAGACCTGAGAAAAATGCCTACCTCTTCAGGACCAGCCTTTCTAGATGTATAAAGATTTGTATTTACAACATTAATAATATATACATACTATGCAAATATTAAAAAAAAGCTAAGCTTTTAGTTATTTTTTGCTGTTGTTGAATTTTTATTATTTTTTAATTAATTTTGGCCAAAGGGGGCGCATTTACATTTCTTACACACACTTGTTATTTCATATGTTGGTCAGAGGGGGAGCACTTTTAAAAGCGACACACAGTCAATTTGAAAAATGCCTCTTTTTTGGGATCACCATAATTTTGATAGATTTCACCACCAGGGGGTGCAAATGAGACATTCTCTATTAGATGCAATGTTATTGGGACCATGATTTATGTCATCACTTGTTCACACCTCCTCATATGGAAGCTACTTTTCCTTGTTGATGTCTCAGGAAGCGTAGAAACACAAGAACACACACACACACACACACACACACACACACACACACACGTACACACACCTACACACACATTCTTGTATTTGTTACCTTCTTGAGACCTGAGAAAAATGCTAACCTCTTCAGGACCAGCCTTTCTAGATGTATAAAGATTTGTATTTACAACATTAATAATATATACATACTATGCAAATATAAAAAAAGGTAAGCTTTTAGTTATTTTTTGCTGTTGTTGAATTTTTTGTTTGTAATTGGTTTTTAATCTTCATTATTTACTTCAAGTTATTACAGTATGTCTCTATATACATATTTATTTTATTAATTTTGGCCAAAGGGGGCGCATTTACATTTCTTACACACACTTGTTATTTCATATGTTGGTCAGAGGGGAAGCACTTTTAAAAGCGACACACAGTCAATTTGAAAAATCCCTCTTTTTTGGGATCACCCTAATTTTGATAGATTTCACCACCAGGGGGTGCAAATGAGACATTCTCTATTAGATGCAATGTTATTGGGACCATGATTTATGTCATCACTTGTTCACACCTCCTCATATGGAAGCTACTTTTCCTTGTTGATGTCTCAGGAAGCCTAGAAACACAAGAACACACACACGCACACACACACACACACACACACACACACACACACACACACACACACACACACACACACACACACATTTTCTTGAATCTGTTACCTTCTTGAGACCTCTGAAAAATGCCTACCTCTTCAGGACCAGCCTTTCTAGATGTATAAAGATTTGTATTTGCAACATTAATAATATATACATACTATGCAAATATAAAAAAGGTAAGCTTTTAGTTAATTTTTTTGAATTTTTGGTTTGTAATTGGTTTTAAATCTTCATTATTTACTTATTACAATATGTCTCTATATACATATTTATTTTATTTAATTTTGGCCAAAGGGGGCGCATTTCAATGCGTTACACACACTTGTTATTTTATATGTTGGCCAGAGGGGGAGCACTTCAAATTTTTACACACACTTGTTATTTCATATGTTGACCAGAGGGTCCTTTTTGGGACCACCCTAATTTTGATAGATTTCACCACCAGGGGGTGCAAATTAGACATTCTCTATTAGATGCAATGGTTTTCCGTATTGGGACCATGATTTATGTCATCACTTGTTCACACCTCCTCATATGGAAGCTACTTTTCCTTGTTGATGTCTCAGGAAGCGTAGAAACACAAGAACACACACACACATGTACACACACATTCTTGTATTTGTTACCTTCTTGAGACCTCCGAAAATAGCCTACCTTTTTAGGACCACCCTTTCTAGATGTATAAAGATTTGTATTTACAACATTAATAATATATACATACAATGCAAATATAAAAAAGGTAAGCTTTTAGTATTTTTGTTGTTGTTGTTGTTGAATTTTTTTGTCGGCCCTCTGATGAGGTGGCGACTTGTCCAGGGTGTACCACGCCTTCCGCCCGAATGCAGCTGGGATAGGCTCCAGCACCCCCTGCCACCCCAAAAGGGACAAGCGGCAGAAAATGGATGGATGGATGAATTTTTTTGTTTGTAATTGGTTTTTAATCTTCATTATTTACGGTACTTAAAGTTATTACAATATGTCTCTATATACATTTTTTTTTTTTTTTAATTAATTTTCGCCAAAGGGGGCACATTTCAATTTCTTACACACACATGTTATTTCATATGTTGACCGGAGGGGGAGCACTTTTAAAAGCGACACAGAGTCAATTTGAAAAATCCTTTCTTTTTAGGACCACCCTAATTTAGAGAGATTTCACCACCAGGGGGTGCAAATGAGACATTATTTATTAGATGCAACGGTTTTCTGTATTGGGACCATGATTTATGTCCTAACTTGTTCACACCTCCTCATATGGACGCTACTTTTCCTTGTTGATGTCTCAAGAATGGTAGAAATACAAGAACATACACACACATTCTTGTATTTGTTGCCTTCTTGAGACCTCCGAAAATTGCCTACCTCTTCAGGACCAGCCTTTCTAGATGTATAAAGATTTGTATTTACAACATTAATAATATTTACATACTATGCAAATATAAGAAAGTTGTTTTTTTTGTAATTGGGTTTTTAATCTTCATTATTTACTTCAAGTTATTACAGTATGTCTCTACATACATATTTTATTTTATTTTTTTAATGAATTTTGGCCAAAGGGGGCGCATTTCAATCTCTTACACACACTTGTTATTTCATATGTTGACCAGAAGAGGGAACACTTTTAAAACGGACCCACAGTCAATTGGAAAAATCCTTTCTTTTTGGGACCGCCCTAATTTTGATAGATTTCACCACCAGGGGGCTACAGCACCACCCCCGCGACCCCGAACGGGACAAGCGGTAGAAAATGGATGGATGGATGGATGGATGAGTTTTCCATATTGGGAACATGATTTATGTCCTAACTTGTTCACACCTCCTCATATGGAAGCTACTTTTCCTTGTTGATGTCTCAGGAAGGGTAGAAACACAAGAACACACACACACACACACACACACACACACACACACACACACACACACACACACACACACACACACACACACACACACACACATTCTTGTATTTGTTACCTTCTTGAGACCTCCGAAAAAATGCCTACCTCTTCAGGACCAGCCTTTCTAGATGTATAAAGATTTGTATTTACAACATTAATAATATTTACATACTATGCAAATATAAGAAAGTTGTTTTTTTTGTAATTGGGTTTTTAATCTTCATTATTTACTTGAAGTTATTACAGTATGTCTCTATATACATATTTTATTTTATTTTTTTAATGAATTTTGGCCAAAGGGGGCGCATTTCAATCTCTTACACACACTTGTTATTTCATATGTTGACCAGAGGGGGAACACTTTTAAAACGGACCCACAGTCAATTGGAAAAATCCTTTCTTTTTGGGACCGCCCTAATTTTGATAGATTTCACCACCAGGGGGCTACAGCACCCCCGCGACCCCGAACGGGACAAGCGGTAGAAAATGGATGGATGGATGGATGGGTTTTCCATATTGGGAACATGATTTATGTCCTAACTTGTTCACACCTCCTCATATGGAAGCTACTTTTCCTTGTTGATGTCTCAAGAAGGATAGACACATACACACACACACACACACACACACACACACACACACACACACACACACACACACACACACACACACACACACACACACAGACACACACACACTTTCTTGAATCTGTTACCTTCTTGAGACCTCTGAAAAATGCCTACCTTTTTAGGACCACCCTTTGTAGATATATAAAGATTTGTATTTGCAACATTAATAATATTTACATACTATTCAAATATAAAAAAGGTATGCTTTTAGTAACATTTTTTTGAATTTGTGGTTTGTAATTGGTTTTTAATCATCATTATTTACTTCAAGTTATTACAGTATGTCTCTATATATACATATTTATTTTATAAATTTTGGCCAAAGGGGGCACATTTTAATTCCTTACACACACATGTTATTTCATATGTTGGCCGGAGGGGGAGCACTTCAAATTTTTACACACACCTGTTATTTCATATGTTGACCAGAGGGTCCTTTTTGGGACCACCCTAATTTTGATAGATTTCACCACCAGGGGGTGCAAATGAGACATTCTCTATTAGATGCAATGGTTTTCCGTATTGGGACCATGATTTATGTCATCACTTGTTCACACCTCCTCATATGGAAGCTACTTTTCCTTGTTGGTGTCTCAGGAAGCATAGAAACACAAGAACACACACTCACATTCTTGTATTTGTTACCTTATTGAGACCTCCGAAAACCTACCTCTTTAGGACCACCCTTTCTAGATATATAAAAAAAAATGGATTTGCAACATTAATATAATATACAAACTGTACAAATATAAAAAATGTAAGCTTTTAGTGATTTTTTATTTTTTTAAATTTTTTGTTTGTAATTGGTTTTTAATCTTCATTTACTTCAATTTATTACAGTATGTCTGTATATACATTTTTATTATTTTTTAATTAATTTTGGCCAACGGGGTCGCATTTCAATCTCTTACACACACTTGTTGTTTCATATGTTGACCAGAGGGGTAGCACTTTTAAAACCGACACACAGTCAATTTGAAAAATCCCTCCTTTTTGGCACCATGATTTATGTCATCACTTGTTCACACCTCCTCATATGGAAGCTACTTTTCCTTGTTGATGTCTCAGGAAGGGTAGAAATACAAGAACACACACACACACACACACACACACACACACACACACACACACACACACACACACACACACCCACACACACACACACACACACACACACACACACACACACACACACACACACACACACACACGTTAGCTGTAATCTATTCCTACAGATCCCAGATAGCGATGACGACATTGTGCGCTTTAATTAGCTGCAGGCCTTGCAGAGTTGCAACACGCCAAACTAAGGACAAACATCTTTGAAAAACTAAGGCCGTCTTTGTTGCTGTGGCTGTATTGTGTTCATGATGATCCTATGGATGAAAACAGGTATTAAATCAATCAATCAATGTTTACTTATACAGCCCTAAATCATGAGTGTCTCAAAGGGCTGCACAAGTCACAACGACATCCTCAGATCCCACATCAGGGCAAGGAAAAAGTCAACCCAATGGGACGTCGAGTGGATCTAGCATAATAGTGTGAGAGTCCAGTCCATAGTGGATCTAACATAATAGTGAGAGTCCAGTCCATAGTGGATCTAACATAATAGTGTGAAAGTCCAGTCCATAGTGGATCTAATATAATATTGTGAGAGTCCAGTCCATAGTGGATCTAACATAATAGTGAGAGTCCAGTCCATAGTGGATCTAACATAATAGTGAGAGTCCAGTCCATAGTGGATCTAACATAATAGTGAGAGTCCAGTCCATAGTGGATCTAACATAACAGTGAGAGTCCAGTCCATAGTGGATCTAACATAATAGTGTGAGAGTCCAGTCCATAGTGGATCTAACATAATAGTGAGAGTCCAGTCCATAGTGGATCTAACATAATAGTGAGAGTCCAGTCCATAGTGGATCTAACATAATAGTGAGAGTCCAGTCCATAGTGGATCTAACATAATAGTGAGAGTCCAGTCCATAGTGGATCTAACATAATAGTGTGAGAGTCCAGTCCATAGTGGATCTAACATAATATTGTGAGAGTCCAGTCCATAGTGGATCTAACATAATAGTGTGAGAGTCCAGTCCATAGTGGATCTAACATAATAGTGAGAGTCCAGTCCATAGTGGATCTAACATAATAGTGAGAGTCCAGTCCATAGTGGATCTAACATAATAGTGTGAGAGTCCAGTCCATAGTGGATCTAACATAATAGTGAGAGTCCAGTCCATAGTGGATCTAGCATAATATTGTGAGAGTCCAGTCCATAGTGGATCTAACATAATAGTGAGAGTCCAGTCCATAGTGGATCTAACATAATAGTGAGAGTCCAGTCCATAGTGGATCTAGCATAATATTGTGAGAGTCCAGTCCATAGTGGATCTAACATAATATTGTGAGAGTCCAGTCCATAGTGGATCTAACATAATATTGTGAGAGTCCAGTCCATAGTGGATCTAACATAATAGTGTGAGAGTCCAGTCCATAGTGGATCTAACATAATAGTGAGAGTCCAGTCCATAGTGGATCTAGCATAATATTGTGAGAGTCCAGTCCATAGTGGATCTAACATAATAGTGAGAGTCCAGTCCATAGTGGATCTAACATAATATTGTGAGAGTCCAGTCCATAGTGGATCTAACATAATAGTGTGAGAGTCCAGTCCATAGTGGATCTAACATAATAGTGTGAGAGTCCAGTCCATAGTGGATCTAACATAATATTGTGAGAGTCCAGTCCATAGTGGATCTAACATAATAGTGTGAGAGTCCAGTCCATAGTGGATCTAACATAATAGTGAGAGTCCAGTCCATAGTGGATCTAACATAATAGTGTGAGAGTCCAGTCCATAGTGGATCTAACATAATAGTGTGAGAGTCCAGTCCATAGTGGATCTAACATAATATTGTGAGAGTCCAGTCCATAGTGGATCTAACATAATAGTGTGAGAGTCCAGTCCATAGTGGATCTAACATAATATTGTGAGAGTCCAGTCCATAGTGGATCTAACATAATATTGTGAGAGTCCAGTCCATAGTGGATCTAACATAATAGTGAGAGTCCAGTCCATAGTGGATCTAACATAATAGTGTGAGAGTCCAGTCCATAGTGGATCTAACATAATATTGTGAGAGTCCAGTCCATAGTGGATCTAACATAATAGTGAGAGTCCAGTCCATAGTGGATCTAACATAATAGTGTGAGAGTCCAGTCCATAGTGGATCTAACATAATATTGTGAGAGTCCAGTCCATAGTGGATCTAACATAATAGTGTGAGAGTCCAGTCCATAGTGGATCTAACATAATATTGTGAGAGTCCAGTCCATAGTGGATCTAATATAATATTGTGAGAGTCCAGTTCATAGTGGATCTAACATAATAGTGTGAGAGTCCAGTCCATAGTGGATCTAACATAATATTGTGAGAGTCCAGTCCATAGTGGATCTAATATAATATTGTGAGAGTCCAGTTCATAGTGGATCTAACATAATATTGTGACAGTCCAGTCCATAGTGGATCTAACATAATATTGTGAGAGTCCAGTCCATAGTGGATCTAACATAATAGTGTGAGAGTCCAGTCCATAGTGGATCTAACATAATAGTGAGAGTCCAGTCCACAGTGGATCTAACACATTAACTATTTGTTGCTTCTTTAACAGACCAACAAGCACCTTAGTGACATATGTGCACCAACATCTTCAACATAAAACAACAGATTCCATGTGTCAGCTCACTCGAGTCTCCGTTATCCGCATCAAGCTCGACAATATGCACCGCCAAAATAACCAAATTCTGCCCTAAAAAAGAGCCGAAGGGGTCAACTGTCACGTGCGGGTCGCATCTTACTGCGGGGTCGTTCTCCCGGGATGCAGACGGACAACTACGGACGAAAGCCTGAGGTAGGAGATGATTTATTTTCCATAAATCAGTCAATAAAAAACAAGAATAAACAGAAAAGCGGGCTGATAGCATCGGACGCTATGGCCAAGCTTAGCGCAGGAACAAGAATCAAGAATCACAGGAAGAAGCAAACGTAACTTGTTGCATGAAGCAAACAAAGAAGCCAGACTGAGCGTGGCGAGAAAGGTGAATAAATAGCTCTCTGATTAGTGGTCGACAGCAGGTGAGCGTGCCGACCACTAACCAGAGGCAGGTGAACCCAATTAATACCCAAGGAAACCAAAACAAACCCAGAGGTGCACAAAACAGGAACTAAGGGAGTCCAAAACTAACAGAACAGAACTAAACAAAACATGATCCGGACCACGGATCGTGACATGAACAGAGTGAATTGTTGTCCTATGACTTCGACCCACAACTTACATTTCTAAGGAATTAACTCACCCGCAGTGTTCAACCACATCCAGCAGATGGCACTGTGGCAAAAAAAAAACCAGCTTGTCCCAGACCAGGGGTCACCAACGCGGTGCCCGCGGGCACCAGGTAGCCCGTAAGGACCAGATGAGTAGCCCGCTGGCCTGTTCTAAAAATAGCTCAAATAGCAGCACTTACCAGTGAGCTGCCTCTATTTTTTAAATTGTATTTATTTACTAGCAAGCTGGTCTCGCTTTGCCCGACATTTTTAATTCTAAGAGAGACAAAACTCAAATAGAATTTGAAAATCCAAGAAAATATTTTAAAGACTTGGTCTTCACTTGTTTAAATCAATTCATTAATTTTTTTACTTTGCTTCTTATAACTTTCAGAAAGACAATTTTAGAGAAAAAATACAACCTTAAAAATGATTTTAGGATTTTTAAACACATATACCTTTTTACCTTTTAAATTCCTTCCTCTTCTTTCCTGACAATTTAAATCAATGTTCAAGTAAATTTATTTTTTTCATTGTAAAGAATAATAAATACATTTTAATTTAATTCTTCATTTTAGCTTCTGTTTTTTCGACAAAGAATATTTGTGAAATATTTCTTCAAACTTATTATGATTAAAATTTTAAAAAATTATTCTGTTTCAAGTTTTTATAGTTTATATAAAACTATAAAAAATAAATCTAGAAAATCTGTAGAATCAAATTTAAATCTTATTTCAAAGTATTTTGAATTTCTTTTAAAATTTTTGTTCTGGAAAATCTAGAAGAAATAATGATTTGTCTTTGTTAGAAATATAGCTCGGTCCAATTTGTTATATATTCTAACAAAGTGTAGATTGGATTTTAACCTTTTTAAAACATGTCATCAAAATTCTAAAATTAATCTTAATCAGGAAAAAATACTAATGATTTCTTTTTTTAATTTTTTCAAAAAGATTCGAATTAGCTAGTTTTTCTCTTTTTTTTTCGGTTGAATTTTGAATTTTAAAGAGTCGAAATTGAAGATAAACTATGTTTCAAAATTTAATTGTCATTTGTTTCGTGTTTTCTCCTCTTTTAAACCGTTCAATTAAGTGTAAATATCATTAATTATTAATAATAACATAGAGTTCAAGGTAAATTGAGCAAATTGGCTATTTCTGGCAATTTATTTAAGTGTGTATCAAACTGGTAGCCCTTCGCATTAATCACTACCCAAGAAGTAGCTCTTGGTTTCAAAAAGTTTGGTGACTCCTGTCCCAGACATAGCTAACATGCATAAGCAACATCCATCCATTCTCGACCGCTTGTAATAGTCTTTGCCAATTCTGCCGAGGGACAAGACGACCGTCAGGGGGAGTGTCCTGATACAACTTTCGTACTTCCGATACGATAACAGTATACAAGCCTTGGGTACGTCACCATAATTTGTTAAGTTAAGATCAGTGAGTTTAAGGATGTGGACACGTTTGTTACTGGACACTGTCCTGAGCCGTTGCCCGGGTCATGTTTTGTTTAGTTTGATATTTCCTTAGTTGGTGATTGGTTCTGTTTCGGCACCCTTGTTGGTTTTCTTGGTTGCCATGGGTGCTGATTTTTGTCACCTGCCTCTGATTGGTGGTCGGGACCCTCACCTGCTCCTGGTCATTAATCAGAGAACTATTTGCTCTGCCTGGCAGTCTTATTCGCAACAGACGACATTTACGTTGACAGCAAATGGACTTTTGCTGTCTTTAAGTTGAAGTGGACGCCTAGTGGTCACCATAATTTGTTAAGTTAAGATCAGTGAGTTTAAGGATGTGGACACGTTTGTTACTGTTAGCCGTTGCCCGGGTCATGTTTTGTTTGGTTTGATATTTCCTTAGTTGGTGATTGGTTCTGTTTCGGCACCCTTGTTGGTTTTCTTGGTTGCCATGGGTGCTGATTTTTGTCACCTGCCTCTGATTGGTGGTCGGGACGCTCACCTGCTCCTGGTCATTAATCAGAGAACTATTTACTCTGTTTGGCAACAGGCGACATTTACGTTGGTACTACTTGCTTCTTGCTCCTTTTGTTGGCTAGTCTATTGCTAGCTTAGCCGTAGCTTCTCACGTTTTCCTTTTTTCGTATCTTTTGCCTCGTCATTTGAATAAATCATCCTTCTTGTCTGCACACTGCTTCCTGGTGTCCATCTGCATCTTGGGGAAACTTCTACCGACTGTATGTGGAAGTATTAGGTAACTATAATTATTTTATGCTTGTTTTTATTGACAAATGTGTTCCAGACTGTAATATTGTTCAATTAAGGACACACACTAGCTTGTGTGCTATTGTTTGCTTTGCTGTTGTGTAGCTGCTAGCTCAGAAGTAGCTTATAGCCTACCATGTTGACCTTTTTTGTAAATTATTTCACTAAGATACAAGAAAAGACCAAAATTTTGTGCTTATTGGAATGGACTTATGCTGTTTTTAAATTGAAGTGGAGTGGTAATTATTATTATTATTTTTTCGTGACAGTTTATGACCACAATAATTTATTAAGTCGAGCTCATGAAGCGGTGAGTTGAGTGATGCGGACACGTTTGTTACTTGATACTTTCTATCTGTAAGTAATGTGTAACTATAATTATTTGAGACTTGTTTATATTGACAATTGTTGTGTTTTGGACTGCAATGTTCTTCAACTACGGTCTAGCTCGTGTGCTATTGTTTGCTTTGCTGTTGTGTAGCTGCTAGCTCCGAAGTAGCTTATAGCCTACCATGTTGACGTTTTTTGTAAATTATTTCACTAAAATACAAGAAAATACCAACATTGTGTGCTTATTGGAATGGACGTATGCTGTTTTTAAATTGAAGTGGAGTGGTCATTTTTTTATTTTTTTTCGTGACGGTTTATGACTACAATAATTATTTAAATCAAGCTCATAACGCGGTACGTTGAGTGATGCGGACACGTTTGTTACTTGATACTTTCTATCTGAAAGTAATATGTATTATTTGAGACTTGTTTATATTGACAATTGTTGTGTTTTGGACTTCAATGTTCTTCAATTACGGTCTAGCTTGTGTGCTATTGTTTGCTTTGCTGTTGTGTAGCTGCTAGCTCCAAGTAGCTTATAGCCTACCGTGCTGACCTTTTTGTAAATTATTTCACTAAAATAAAAGAAAAGACCAACATTGTGTGCTTATTGGAATGGACCTATGCTGTTTTTAAATTGAAGTGGAGTGGTAATTTTTTTTTAAAAAATTCGTGACGGTTTATGACCACAATAATTCTTTAAATCAAGCTCATAACGCGGTAAGTTGAGTGATGCGGACACGTGTGTTACTTGATACTTTCTATCTGTAAGTAATATGTATTATTTGAGACTTGTTTATATTGACAATTGTTGTGTTTTGGACTTCAATGTTCTTCAATTACGGTCTAGCTTGTGTGCTATTGTTTGCTTTGCTGTTGTGTAGCTGCTAGCTCCAAGTAGCTTATAGCCTACCGTGCTGACCTTTTTGTAAATTATTTCACTAAAATACAAGAAAAGACCAACATTGTGTGCTTATTGTAATGGACTTATGCTGTTTTTAAATTGAAGTGGAGTGGTAATTATTTATTTATTTTTTTTCGTGACAGTTTATGACCACAATAATTTATTAGGTCAAGCTCATAACGCGCTAAGTTGAGTGATGCGGACACGTTTGTTACTTGATACTTTCTATCTGTAAGTAATGTGTAACTATAATTATTTGAGACTTGTTTAGATTGACAATTGTTGTGTTTTGGACTTCAATGTTCTTCAACTACGGTCTAGCTCGTGTGCTATTGTTTGCTTTGCTGTTGTGTAGCTGCTAGCTCCAAGTGGCTTATAGCCTACCATGTTGACCTTTTTTTGTTAATTATTTCACTGAAATACAAGAAAAGACCAACATTGTGTGCTTATTGGAATGGACTAATGCTGTTTTTAAATTGAAGTGGAGTGGTAATTTTTTAATTTTTTTTCGTGACGGTTTATGACTACAATAATTATTTAAATCAAGCTCATAACGCGGTAAGTTGAGTGATGCGGACACGTTTGTTACTTGATACTTTCTATGTGAAAGTAATATGTATTATTTGAGACTTGTTTATATTGACGATTGTTGTGTTTTGGACTTCAATGTTCTTCAATTACGGTCTAGCTTGTGTGCTATTGTTTGCTTTGCTGTTGTGTAGCTGCTAGCTCCAAGTAGCTTATAGCCTACCGTGCTGACCTTTTTGTAAATTATTTCACTAAAATACAAGAAAAGACCAACATTGTGTGCTTATTGGAATGGACTTATGCTGTTTTTAAATTGAAGTGGAGTGGTAATTATTTATTAATTTTTTTTCGTGACAGTTTATGACCACAATAATTTATTAAGTCGAGCTCATGAAGCGGCGAGTTGAGTGATGCGGACACGTTTGTTACTTGATACTTTCTATCTGTAAGTAATGTGTAACTATAATTATTTGAGACTTGTTTATATTGACAATTGTTGTGTTTTGGACTTCAATGTTCTTCAATTACGGTCTAGCTCGTGTGCTATTGTTTGCTTTGCTGTTGTGTAGCTGCTAGCTCCGAAGTAGCTTATAGCCTACCATGTTGACCTTTTTTGTAAATTATTTCACTAAAATACAAGAAAAGACCAACACTGTGTGCTTATTGGAATGGACTTATGCTGTTTTTAAATTGAAGTGGAGTGGTATTTGGGGTTTTTTTTCGCGACAGGTTATGACCACAATAATTCTTGAAATCAAGCTCATAACGCGGTAAGTTGAGTGATGCGGACACGTTTGTTACTTGATACTTTCTATCTGTAAGTAATGTGTAACTATAATTATTTGAGACTTGTTTATATTGACAATTGTTGTGTTTTGGACTGCAATGTTCTTCAATTACGGTCTAGCTTGTGTGCTATTGTTTGCTTTGCTGTTGTGTAGCTGCTAGCTCCAAGTAGCTTATTTCTTTTCGTGAATGACTTGACTAAAAATACAGGAAAAGGCCAACCTTGCGTGCTTATTGGAGGACATTTAGATGTTAAAAATTGTCCGATACGTTTTTTTTTGTTTTTTTTTAACTGATATCTGACCGATATCAATATCGGATGGGGTCACCCCTAGAACACAGCTTATCATTCTTCCTCACGGACAAAATTTATGTGAATAATTTGTGCCGCCTCTCCTTGTCCTCGCCTCACCTCTTAGTTGCCAAGGAGACGAAGTAAATGCATCACTATTTCTGCCCAGCGACAAAACTGCCGGCAGGTATTAGTGAAGGAAGACGGGCTGCTCTGACACAAATTTTGACACTGATATTGGTGCCTTTTAGTATTGCTCGATACGATATTGATCGGATATGATATCAGCACGAATCATACACACTTTTATTTTGTTTTAGTGTGGAATTACTCAAACAGAGAACAATGCTAAGTATAAAAAAACACACTAACGTATTTATTACTAACCTTCTGTAATGAACTTTAAAGTGAAGTGGAGTGGTAATTGTGTTTGGCGACACCTGGTGGTTGTAATATACAGTGCAGGCCAAATGTTATGTACTTAACAAAAAAAAGGTGAAATAACTGAAAACATGTTTTTTATTCCAGTTTCTTCAAAATAGCCGCCCTTTGCTCCGATTACTGCTTTGCACACTCTTGGCATTCTCTTGATGAGCTTCAAGAGGTGTGCCTTATCAGGGTTGATTAGTGGAATTTCTTGCTTTATCAATGGGGTTAGGACCATCAGTTGTGTTGTGAATGAGAAGGTGTGTCCAAACTTTTGGCCTGTATTGTGTATTATGAAGTTAAGCTCATGAAGCAGGAGGTTGAATGATGCGGACACGCTTGTTACTGGATATTTTCTAATACACTTCGGCCTTGGGGACTTTGTATCCGAAACTAATATGCAAATATAATCTTTTGATACTTGTTTCTATTGACAAAAATTGTCCGATACTTAGGTGGGTTTTTTTTGCCGATATCGGACTGATATCAAATATATAAAACTTGTTATATCTCTTGTTACTGGATATCTTCTAATACACTTCGGCCTCGGGGACTTTGTATCCGAAACTAATATGCAAATATAATCTTTTGATACTTGTTTCTATTGACAAAAATTGTCCGATACTTAGGTGGGTTTTTTTTGCCGATATCGGACTGATATCAAATGTATAAAACTTGTTATATCTCTTGTTACTGGATATCTTCTAATACACTTCAGCCTTGGGGACTTTGTATCCGAAACTAATATGCAAATATAATCTTTTGATACTTGTTTCTATTGACAAAAATTGTCCGATACTTAGGTGGGTTTTTTTTGCCGATATCGGACTGATATCAAATATATAAAGCTTGTTATATCTCTTGTTACTGGATATCTTCTAATACGCTTCCGCTTTGGGGACTTTCTATCTGTAACTAATATGCAAATATAATCTTGTTTATATTGACAAATATTGTCCGATACTTGGGTGTTGTTTTGCCGATATCGGACTGATATCAAGTATATAAAGCTTGTCATATCTCACGGATGGTATTTTGTTTCAGTGTGGAATTACTCAAACACAGAACAATGGTAAGTATAAAAAAAACTGTATACTTACCATTGTTCTCTGTTTGAGTAATTCCACACTGAAACAAAATACCGTCCGTGAGATATGACAAGTTTTATATATTTGAAATCAGTCCGATATCGGCAAAACAACACCCAAGTATCGGACAGTATTCGTCAACATAAACAAGATTATATTTGCATATTAGTTACATATACAAGGTCCCCAAGGCGGAAGCGTATTAAATGATATCCAGTAACAAACGTGTCCGCATCATTCAACCTACTGCTTCATGCATTGTGGCCACCAGGTGTCGCCAAAACCAATTACCACTCCACTTTGCGTTAAAGTTCATTACAGACGGTTAGCAATAAATAGGTTAGTGTTTTTTTTTTATGCTTACCATTGTTCTCCGTTTGAGTAATTCCACACTGAAACAAAATACCGTCCTTGAGATATGACAAGCTTTATATATTTGATATCAGTCCGATATCGGCAAAACAACACCCAAGTATCGGACAGTATTCATCAATATAAACACGATTATATTTGCATATTAGTTACTGATACAAAGTCCCCAAAGCGGAAGCGTATTAGATGATATCCAGTAACAAACGTGTCCGCATCATTCAACTTACTGCTTCATGCATTGCGGCCGCCAGGTGTCGCCAACACCAATTACCACTCCACTTCACTTTAAAGTTCATTACAGACAGTTAGCAAAAAACACTAACCTATTTATTGCTAACTGTCTGTAATGAACTTTAAAGTGAAGTGGAGTGGTAATTGGTTTTGGCGACACCTGGCGGCCGCAATGCATGAAGCTGTAGGTTGAATGATGCGGACACGTTTGTTACTGGATATCATCTAATACGCTTCCGCTTTGGGGACTTCGTATCTGCAACAAATATGCAAATATAATCTTTTGATACTTGTTTATATTGACAAATATTGTCCGATACTTGGGTGTTGTTTTGCCGACATGGGACTGATATCAAAAATACAACGCTCGACAAAACAAATGTGTCCAATTGACGCTCAGTAATTTTAGTGTAGTTTTGGGACTGTTTGCCGACTCTCCTTGTCCTTCCTCTGCCGTGTTACGCAGATCTACCGGTGGTTGCCAGGGAAACAAAAAGCCAGCAAACGCATGGCAAGTTCTGCCCGGCAACAGGGCATGCCTTGACATCCTTAATCAATAGTACCCGCTAAATAAAACGCGACACGTTTATGCATGTTAGCATTCTGCTGAGTCACCGACTGTGCGATTCTCAGCTGCTTGCTAAAAAAAATGTTCCCATCCCAACTTGTCAGCGATGAGCGTGCGACACCTCCGTTTCTTCGCCAAAGGGAATGAGTGGATTTCCGCTGACACGCCGGAGGTGTCGCTTGCCTCCGCCTTTCATTTTTAATGGTCAAAATCTGCTCCAATGGGAGACTTTTTGACTTTTTCTTTTTACACACTTGAGGCCTCCTGCTGATTTCTTATTTTTGGACGAAGCGTGGAAGGAAATGTCTTCCTCTCAGTCAGCCGTGAATGCAGGGAAACTCGCAGCTGCTGTGCGGGTTTTTCAAAATAAAAACATTAAGCATTAAGTTAAATTATATAAGGTGGACTTTTGACGGGTTTGATTTACAAGACGGGTCAATATAAAGAGGATGTGCTTTTATGGTAAGGCAGTAAAATTGAGCAGGAGCCAACCTGATGCATTATGGGTAGCAATTTTGACACTTCAGCTTAACCTTGATACATACCCAAGATCACAACATTACTTATCCTTATCCAATTCTACTTCCTTGTACTTTGCACGTTATATTGTCGAGCCCTCCTCCTCCCTCCCCGTGGTGGTGGTGCGTGATGGTGTGGTATGGCAGGAATGTCACACATCACACAGACATGGCAGCCATGGCGGCGACCACACACTCCCCGGGTTTACGGTCACTTGACAAGCGGATTATCAGGCCTTCAGGAACACACATCATCATCATCAGCAGCGTTGAAGTTATTCGGATCATTTTATGGCATTAATAATGTGTGAGATCCTACTAAAAAAATAAAAAAATAAAATAAAAAACTGGAAAAAAAGTGGGTTCATGTTAAGGACCAGTCAAAAGTTTAGAGACATATTCTCATCCAATTGCATGTCAAAGTGTCTCTAAACTTTAGAGTATATTTGTTATTTTATTTTATTTTATTTTATTTTATTTTATTTTATTTTATTTTATTTTATTTTATTATTATTATTATTATTATTATTATTATTAGGGGCCGAGTCCCTTTGGGACAGAGGACCCTATTGTAATTGTAAGGTTTTATTATTTTAACTATATTATATTATATATATATATATATATATATATATATATATATATATATATATATATATATATATATATATATATATATATATATATATATATATATATATATATATATATATATATATATATATATATATATATATATATATATATTATATTATATTATATAATTCTTAACATGCTTCAAAACTCACCAAATTGGACACACACATCAGGACTGGCGAAAAATCGCGAGCTAATTAAAAAAACCAAACCCCAAAACTCAAAATTGCGCTCTAGCGCCCCCTAGGAAGAAAACACAGACAAAACTGCCTGTAACTCCCAGTAGGAATGTCGTAGAGACATGAAACAAACAAAAACCTCTATGTAGGTCTCACTTAGACCTATATTTCATACACTGACAACCCCCAGCAAAAATCAACAGGAAGTTTGCAATTCCCCCTTCAAAACAAAAGTTACCTTTTTTCAAACATTCTCTCCTCTGAGCGCGTTTGTCGTGTCGGCTTCAAATTAGCACAGGAGAGAGATTGAACCCTTCTGATTAAAAGTTGATGAAAGAGTTTTAATTACTGCTCCGGTTTGGATTTTATGAGCCCTCAAAGTCAGTCCCGTCCATCGCTGCTTGCAGCTTTAATTATTAGTATTATTTATGTCTTGTCCAGCTTATCAGGCAAATATTTTTAATTTTATTATTATATATCTTATATAATATTTATGTTATTATTGTATTTATTTGTACTTTTAAAAATGTATTTTCATTTATTTATTTACCTTTTTTTTTTTTTTTTTTTTACACATATTTTATGTTATCATTGCATTTAGCCCAGTGGTTCTCAAATTTTTTTCACCAAGTAGCACCTCAGAAAAGACCATAATGACCAACATTAAAACACAGTAGCATAGTAGGCCTAAGTACCGTATTTCCTGGACTACAGGGCACACTTTGAAATAATTTTTTCCCGCTCAAAACGCGACAGTGCGCCTTATAACCCGGTACGGAATAATTCTGGTTTTGCTTACCGACCTCAAAGCAATTTTATGTGGTACATGGTGAAATGATAAGTGTGACCGGTAGATGGCAGTCACACATAAGAGATACGTGTAGACTGCAATATGACTCAAGTAAACAACAACAACATTTGATATGTTCCATTGAAAATATAGAACATTACACAAGGCGCTCAAAAATGTATCAAAATGTTTTAGTACGACTTTGGTAAGCTATGAAGCCGCACCGCTTGATGGATTGTACTGTGCTTCAACATAGGAGTATTTTAACGGCGTGTGTATAAGGTAAGACATATTATCTGGCGTTTTGTTTCGCATTATTATGCGAAAGCAACTTTTCTTACCTTCTGGTACCTGGTGATCTGTGTTTGGGATCTGCATAAGTCCAGAAAATTTGCGCGCCTCCGCCTATGTAGTCCGTGGCGATAACGTAGTCGATAAGCTTCTTCTTTTTCTCTATCTTCTTGTTATGTGACATTCATCCTCCGCTGTTGCCATTTCTAATATAAAGTAGTGTAAAGTTCTCACTTATATCTGTCAGTAAACTCGCCATGAAAGCGCTAAAACATACCGGTGTAGTGAGTTTACATTATTCACCCAAGGAACTTTAGTTATTAGAGAGTTGCGGTCGGACGGTTTTTCCCGGGACACATTTCCGGCGTTGTTGTTTCCGGATGAGGAGATGCTTCTCCGATATTGATTGAAGTAAAGTCTGAATGTCATTAAAACGGGGAGAAGACGTGTCGAAGGTGAGCCACGTAAATAAGACCCGCCCACAAAACGGCGCATCCTGAAGCGACTGTCAGAAAGCGACTTGAAGATGATCAGTAAAACATAATCTATGCAACATTTTGACCAAAGAACAACCATCACATGTTATGTAGACCACAAGGAAGTATTTTACATTTAGAAAAATAATAATATGACCACTTTAATGCGCCTTATAATCCGGTGCGCCTTTTGTATGAAAATAGACCTGACTAGACCCGCTCATCAGCAGTGCGCCTTATAATCCGGTGCGCCCTATGGTCTGAAAAATACGGTAATCGCTAAAAACATGGCAGAGGTTTTATTAAACAAGTATATTACATTTTTTTAGCCACTTTTAACAATTTGAACAGTTACACTGTGTTTGAACATCAGATAATAAAACACTGTATTTAATCGAGTGAGTCTTTGGCGTACCCTTTGTATGAAAATAGACCTGCGCTCATTGGTGCGCTCTATGGTCCGAAAAATACGGTAATCATTAAAAACATGGCGGAGGTTTTATTAAACAAGTATATTACATTTTTTTTAAACCACTTTTAACAATTTGAACAGTTACACTGTGTTTGAATATCAGAAAATAAAACACTGTATTTAATCGAGTGATTCTTTGGCGCACCACTAGATGGAGCCTGCACTGATTTAAATGGATCAAATAAAATGCATTGGAAGGCTCCTTTATATAAGACCGGAACTCCTTATATGGTGTTTGAGTGAACGGCTGTAATAAACAAGAGTCATGTTGTCACATGTGGAGGGGGCGGAGTTTAAGTAAGTGCGAGGCCGATCAAAAATGCATTGATGATAGAGATGTCCGATATTATTGGCCGATAAATGCTTTAAAATTTAATATCAGAAATGATCGGTATCGTTTTTTTAATGATCTATATCGGGTTTTTTTTTTTTTTAATTAAATCAACATAAAAAACACAAGATACACTTACAATTAGTGCACCAACCCAAAAAAACCTCCCTCCCCCTCATCCACACAAAAGGGTTGTTTCTTTCTGTTATTAATATTCTGCTTCCTACATTATATATCAATATATATCAATACAGTCTGCAAGGGATACAGTCCGTAAGCACACATGATTGTGCGTGCTGCTGCTCCACTAATAATACTAACCTTTAACAGTTCATTTGACTCATTTTCATTAATTACTAGTTTCTATGTAACTGTTTTTATATTGTTTTACTTTCTTTTTTATTCAAGAAAATGTTTTTAATTTATTTATCTTATTTTATTTTATGATTTTTTTTTTTTAAAAAGGACCTTATCTTCACTAGGGCTGCAACAACTAATCGATTAAATCGATTAAAATCGATTATAAAAATAGTTGGCGATTAATTTAGTCATCGATTCGTTGGATCTTTGCTATGCGCATTCGCGTAGGCTTTTTTTTTATTTTTTATTTTTTTTAAAACCTTTATTTATAAACTGCAACATTTACAAACAGCTGAGAATCAATACTCAAAATATTATGTTTTTTTCCCCAATAAAATACTGGAAAGGATAGAAATGTAGTTTGTCTTTTTTATCCGATTATTAATCGATTAATCGAAGTAATAATCGACAGTTTAATCGATTATCAAATTAGTTCTTAGTTGGAGCTCTAATCTTCACCATACCTGGTTGTCCAAATTAGGCATAATAATGTGTTAATTCCACGACTGTATATATCGGTATCGGTTGATATCGGTAATTAAGAGTTGGACAATATCGGAATATCGGATATCAGCAAAAAAGCCATTATCGGACATCCCTAAATGATAACCTGTTGGCAAAAAGATGCTTTTTTTTTCATGCCACTTCCAAACATTGAAAGAAATGATCCTGCATCACTTTAAGACACGAGTAAACGGTTTCCAATGCGGGCGTGGCGGGTATTTTTTGCCGAACCACTTTAGCCGTTAGCTTGCTAGTGCGCGTCCCGACACCAGGAAGTGTTTTTTCCCTCCCATTCATCACCGGGAATTCATTTAGTTAGCATGCAGAGGAGGGAGAGCCTTTTCATTTAAAATGAGCCATCAAGAATAGAAATCATCCCCGCCGCTATGCAGTTCTCACCCGCCGCCTGTGCAATAATAGCCGACGTCCGTCAGATTTATGACCCTGCTAGGAAAACATTTTGGGATTGGTTTCGGGGGTGAGGGAGGGATACGTGTGGGAAAAGCGCGGCGTCGTTTATCCAGACACACTCCGCAGGGGCCCCCTTTTTTCGGGGAGAGTGTTGAGTTGTCAGCACTTTGCATCAGCCGGCCGATACGTTGGCGCTTAGAAACGCTATGCTAATGACGTGATTAGTCCCTTTCAGCACCTTTTTCTGCAGATGATCGTTTATGACAGCACGGCCAACATTAGGTACCCACATGGTAGGCTTGGACAAAAAAAGTGTGCTTGAAATCTGCAGCGTTTGCAGGAGAATGGGGGCCGTTTAAGAACTGTATCGAGTAGGGGTGTGGGAAAAAAATCGATTACAATTCGAATCGCGATTCTCACCTTGTGCGATTCAGAATCGATTCTCATTTTTAAAAAATCGAATTTTATTTTATTTTATTTTTCATTTTTTTCATTTTTTTTTCATTTTTTATTTATTTTTTTAAATTAATCAATCCAACAAAACAATACACAGCAATACCATAACAACACAATCCAATTCCAAAACCAAACCCGACCCAGCAACACTCAGAAGTGCAATAAACAGAGCAATTGAGAGGAGACACAAACACCACACAGAACAAACCAAAAGTAGTGAAACAAAAATGAATATTATCAACAACAGTATCAATATTAGTTACAATTTCAACATAGCAGTGATTAAAAATCCCTCATTGACATTATCATTAGACATTTATTTATATATATTTTATTTATACATTTAAAAATATCAGTTTTATGAGGAAAATATTATTTATTTTTTTTGGAAAATAAATGGAAAATAAACCATTTTAGTTTTGTGTGGAAAAGGTCTTAATTTGATGAGAAATGTCTTTTTTATTTAAAAAAAAAAATTATATATATATATATATATATATATATATATATATATATATATATATATATATATATATATATATATATATATATATATATATATATATATATATATATATATATATTCCTTTTTGTGAGGGGATTAATTAATTAAGAAATATTTGTATTTATAAATATTTCAAAATATCAGTTTTTTTAGATAAATGTTCCTTTTTGAGGATATTAAAGTTGCAGTTTCATGAGAAACATTTAGGATTTTTTTGGAAAATAAATGGAAAATAAACCATTGTAGTTTTGTGTGGAAAAGGTCCTAATTTGATGAGAAATGTCAGTTTTATTATTTAAAAAAAAAACCCAAAACATATTATTTTTTGTGAGGGGATTAATTCATTAAGTTTTACTTATATATATTTCAAAATATCAGTTTTATGAGATAAATGTTTCTTTATGAGGACATCAAAGTTGCAGTTTCATGAGGAAAATGTAGATATTTTTGGAGAATAAATGGAAAATAAACCATTTTAGTTTTGTGTAGAAAAGGTCTTAATTTGATGAGAAATGTAATAAATAAAATTTTAAAAAAATTAAAAATTTTTTTAAAAAATACAATAATAATAAAAAATTATATATACATATATATATATATATATATATATATATACATTCCTTTTTGTTAGGGGATTAATTCATTAAGACATATTTTTACTCATATATTTCAAAATATCAGTTTTATGAGATAAATGTTACTTTTTGAGGAAATCAAAATCGCAGTTTTATGAAGAAAATTTTAGATTTTTTTGGGAAAATAAATGGAAAATAAAGCATTTTAGTTTTGTGTGGAAAAGGTCTTTATTTAATGAAAAAGGTCAGTTTTATTTAAAAAAAAACAACAAAAAAACATTCCTTTTTGTGAGGGCATTAATTCATTCAGAAATATTTTTACTTATATATTTTTCAAATGATCAGTTTTATGAGACAATGTTTTTTTTTTAGGTAATTAAAGTTGCAGTTTTATGAGGAAAATGTTGATATTGTTAGAAACTAAAGTAATATTTAGAAAATAAATTCCAAAATTGTACAAAAACAGGTTTAATTTTAATGAGGAAACAAGAAATTTTAGTATCATGAAAGTCTTTTTTCATAAAAAGAAATGTCAAATTTGATGAGAATCAACTCATATTATGAAACAAAGTTGCAAAAATACATATAATATACAAATATGATAAAACAACATGGCAGATGCAAGTATTAATTTACAACCAATGTTGTGTTGGCATGACAACACTAGTATCATCAAAGAGCTACACTGACATTAAATACAACTTTATTTCCTAACTTTATTTACAATTTTTCCCCTTTTTCTCCTTTCCTTTGTACGATGGAAACAGGTTTGTAATAAAACTGAATTACGCTATAAAGCTTTCAATGGAAAGTTCTGTGAACTTGAGCCAGTTTTCTCCACAGTCCCACAACTCCTGCCGGCCTTTCCGAAAACGCAAACATTTACGTCTCCCGGATGTTCTTAATGTGAGAATGACAAAAGTGTGAGTTTTATTTCGGAGGACTAGAGTCACTTAGTGTGATGGATAGCACGGGGGAAAAGGAGAGGGACAGAATAGGCACAAATGGGAGTGAATAAAACTAAATGCTGGGGAGGGCGGGCGCATTTTTTCCCGCTCCCTTCTTCTCCCTGCTTGCTCTCTTTGTTTTGTCTTGTCTACACTTTTTTGAAGCCTCTTTCTTTGCGCTGTCCTCCAAATCTAAACATCAGACATGGAAATGATCAGCTGGACTCTCGACGCAAATGACAAAATCTTTTCGACCAGGAAAAGAGGTTCGGGGGAGCCTGGCTGCCCTGATGGAACCATTGCTGCAGGGTACGTGAGAGATTCCTGGGATAAATGGAGAATCATGTGCCTCTCAGTCCTTTCCATCGAGGACGTGGAAGACATCTACCTATTTGGAACCGTGGTCGCGGGGCACCTGCTGATTGGGCTGATTTGCCATCGTCAAATTCGTAAGACGATGGCAGCCACTCAAGGAGCCCAAAGGCTGTTCGTCGCAATGGAAGGATTGGGCCGGGGTGTGGGATCACAATCTGGGGCGATTTCTGAACTGACTTGCAAGATGGATCACATCATGGAGAAGCTTGCTGAAAAGGAAAAATTGAATATGAGGGCCAGCATGGACAAATAGAACAGACAAGCCATTGTAATGTCTGCTCGCGGAAAACAAACATCCTAATCTACGATTTGACTCCCTCGAATGGCCTTGACGCTGTAAACAACAAGAACAGGCTGTTCTGAAAACATCCCCGAGGACACCTCAATGATGGACGCTTTTGACTTCCCTCCCTCCTCAACGACACCTGGAGTCTAACTTTTGCTTGCATGCAGAACGGCCCCAGGCCCATGAACACTACATCAACACACCCAAAACAATGGGCATATACACACACACACCCCCTCCCCCACCCCACGCCTTCACCACCGCTTGATTCCCCTCGGGGTGATGGACGGCTGGCAGCGCTTCATAGCAGCAGTCGACCTCCAGGGTCCCAACTCCCCCCCCTCTGTTGCGAGTTGTCGTGATTATATGTAACATGTTTATGTGTGCATAGCATGGAGGTTTTTTCCCCACTCCAGACTGGGCCCCCTTAGGAGCCCAGTCTAGATTGTATTTTTTTACTCATCTTCTTCCCCAGCGTTTTACCTTTTTCTTATCTTTTACGGGGCGACCCATCAGCGTTCCTGTTCTGTAACCCTGTATACTGTTTGTTTGTCTAATCTTGAACGGGTTTGTGCTGAAAACATAGTTTCGTTGTACTTGTGCAATGACAATAAAGTCCTATCCTATACTATCCCTATCCTATCCTATGTGCGCTAAAGTGTGGGGGAAACATCGAACTATTACGACAAAAAATGTAAATATAATATAAATATAATACAATTTGTGAGGCTAAAAGTTGTAATTGAGCAAAAATATTGACAAACCCCTCAATTTGCAAACTTTTCCATTTACGAATGTTTAGATCACACCAAATACGCCTCGGTATGCGAACCACGTCTCCGCTTTGTTCCTTAATTTTGTGTCGTTTTGTGTGTTTGCTAATATTGAAGCGATGGAGGAAGCGGGCTTTGTACCACAGGAAGTTTTTAATTGTGATGAGAACTGACTTTTATGGAAAAATATGCCAAAGCGGACTTATTTCACAGCGGAGAAGAAGACTAACTCTCGTTCAGCGATGCCCCGGCCCACCTCTATTCACTCTGTCTATCTCCTCTCATGAGCTGCTTCCTTGCCGATATCGATGTACTGTAAGTGGATTTTACTTTTTCAAACATGTATTATTGTAGCAATATGGTTGTTAAAGTCAAGGATTTGGGGGGATTTCTGATTGTTTGTGAGGGCACCAAAGAGACTTCTATAAGTGTGCGAGTGTTGGCAGAGCAGCGGATACAGGACAGTTCAGCTTGTTATTAAATAGAACCTTGTTATGTTCGATTACAGTACTGCATAGCACTTTATATTGTGTTTAAAGTATACAAACATTCACTAAAGTCGGGACTTTTGTGGAGAAGAATTCATATTCACATAGTTTTTTGGGAGAAATCTGCTTCACTATACAAACTTTTTGATTCAAAAGCCAATAAAGGCCTACTGAAAGCCACAACTAGCGACCACGCAGTCTGATAGTTTATATATCAATGATGAAATCTTAACATTGCAACACATGCCAATACGGCCGGGTTAATTTATAAAGTGACATTTTAAATTTCCCGCTAAACTTCCGGTTGAAAACGTCTATGTATGTGACGTCAATTGTTGAGCCGGAAGTATTGGTACCCCATTGAATACAATACAAAAAAACTCTGTTTTCATCTCAAAATTCCACAGTATTCTGGACATCTGTGTTGGTGAATCTTTTGCAATTTGTTTAATGAACAATGGAGACTGCAAAGAAGAAAGTTGTAGGTGGGATCGGTGTATTAGCGGCTGGCTGCAGCAACACAACCAGGAGGACTTACTTGGATAGCAGACGCGCTAGCCGACGCTAGCCGCCAACCGCACGGATGATCGGGTGAAGTCCTTTGTCCTTCCGTCGATCGTTGGAACGCAGGTGAGCACGGGTGTTGATGAGCAGATGAGGGCTGGCGTAGGTGGAGCGCTAATGTTTTTATCATAGCTCTGTGAGGTCCCGTTGCTAAGTTAGCTTCAATGGCGTCGTTAGCAACAGCATTGTTAAGCTTTGCCAGGCTGGGAATTATTAACCGTGTAGTTACATGTCCACGGTTTAATAGTATTGTTGATCTTCTGTCTATCCTTCCAGTCAGGGATTTATTTCTTTTGTTTCTATCTGTATTTGAGCCCGATGCTATCACGTTAGCTCAGTAGCTAAAGAGCTTAGCCGATGTATTGTCGTGGAGATAAAAGTCACTGTGAATGTCCATTTCGCGTTCTCGACTCTCATTTTCAAGAGGATATAGTATCCCAGGTGGTTTAAAATACAAATCCGTGATCCACAATAGAAAAAGGAGAAAGTGTGGAATCCAATGAGCCAGCTTGTACCTAAGTTGCGGTCAGAGCGAAAAAAGATACGTCCTGCACTGCCTCTCTAGTCCTTCACTCTCACTTTCCTCATCCACAAATCATTTATCCTCGCTCAAATTAATGGGCTAATTGTCGCTTTCTCGGTCCGAATCTCTCTCGCTGCATTGTAAACAACGGTAAAATGTGAGGAGTCCTTCCTCCGGTGTCGTCACGCTACTTCCGGTACAGGCAAGGCTTTTTTTTTATCAGCAACCAAAAGTTGCAACCTTTATCGTCGTTGTTCTCTACTAAATCCTTTATTTAAAAATATGGCAATATCGTGAAATGATCCAGTATGACACATAGAATGGATCTGCTATCCCCGTTTAAATAAAAAAAAATCATTTCAGTAGGCCTTTAAGTTTGTAAATTGCACTGTACGATAGTTTCAAAATTGAATCCAACGGTTGTTTGTCCACTTTGATAAAGTCCCAAATGGCAAATTAACCTAATTAGTTAATGAGTTTTTGTAAGTGTGGGTGGGAGGAAAAGAAACGTTCTTAAAATGTAAGGGGATGGAGGACGGTTCCAGGCGGGACGCCACACTGGATTGAAGCCTGATCCACTGAGCGACCATGGTTCCTTTCCCACGGGGAGCTGACATGTAACCGCCAGACTAAACCAAATAATGCTCCCCCCACCCCCAATGACTTTTGAGATTTCTAATTGTTTGTGAGGGCACCAAAGAGTGTTGGTAGGGCAGCAGATACAGGACAGTTCAGCTTGTTATTAAATAGAATGTTGTTATGTTCGATTACAGTACTGCATAGCACTTTATATTGTGTTTAAAGTGTACAAACATTCACTAAAGTCGGGACTTTTGTGGAGAAGAATTCATATTTACATAGTTTTTTGGGAGAAATTTGCTTCACTATACAAACTTTTTGATTCAAAATCCAATTAAGTTTGTAAATTGCACTGTATGATAGTTTCAAAATTGAATCCAACGGTTGTTTGTCCACTTTGATAAAGTCCCAAATGGCAAATTAACCTAATTAGTTAATGAGTTTTTGTAAGTGTGGGTGGGAGGAAAAGAAACGTTCTTAAAATGTAAGGGGATGGAGGACGGTTCCAGGCGGGACGCCACACCGGATTGAAGCTTGATCCACTGAGCGACCATGGTTCCTTTCCCACGGGGAGCTGACATGCGACCGCCAGACTAAACCAAATAATGCCCCCCTGCGCTGCCCCCCCCCCCCCCCCCCCTTACAATGTATATTACATTGCAGAAATTGCAGCCACATGTTGCAGGAGAAGGAGTTCAAACGCACACCTTGAGCAGCAACTATTATCCATAATTGGCTTTAAAGTAGAGATGCAACAATCAGTCGGGAAGAAACAAAGACGTTCGACGGTTGATCTCTCCATCCAACCCCCTCGTTTGCCTGCAGTCTGCATTTCAGGAAGATTGATTGCCTTCCAAAGTTAATCTCTCCCAGGCTTTCCCTTCTCTCTCTTCCTCGTCCTTTTTCCCAAACCTCCGCCATCTTTGCCCGCCTCGTGACGTCCCGCATTCAGGTTCTTGGTGTTCTCCTGATTGTTCACCCCCAGAAGTTATTCGTCAGGCCGCGAAGCAAAGCGCTTCCATCTGCCGTTAAGCTACACGCGGTGGGAAAAAAAAACAAAAAAACATCTGACGGACAGAAAGGAGGCACGCTTGTCTTGCCTCGTCCTTAACCTTTCACCCGTAAAACCAGATGCGATAAGCCGAGGCGTCACCGTGGAACTGTTTTTAGTGCACTTTTTAAGAAATATCTTTAATTCAGGGGTGTCCAAACTTTTTCCACTGCAAACGAAAAAATTAAAGCATGTGGGAGCCATTTTGATATTTTTCATTTTCAAACCATAACAAAATATATGGATTTTTTAAATGTATTTTACCTTTAGGGGTCCCGGGGACCATAACGGGTCTCAGTTAGAGATGTCCGATAATATCGGTCTGCCGATAATATCGGTCTGCCGATATTATCGGCCGATAAATGCATTAAAATGTAATATCGGAAATTATCGGTATCGGTTTTTTTATTATCAGTATCGTTTTTTTTTTAAAAAAAATTATTTTTATTAAATCAACATAAAAAACACAAGATACACTTACAATTAGTGCACCAACCCACAAAACCTCCCTCCCCCATTCACACAAAAGGGTTGTTTCTTTTTGTTATTAATATTCTGCTTCCTACATTATATATCAATATATATCAATACAGTCTGCAAGGGATGCAGTCCGTAAGCACACATGATTGTGCGTGCTGCTGCTCCACTAATAGTACTAACCTTTAACAGTTAATTTTACTCATTTTCATTAATTACTAGTTTCTATGTAACTGTTTTTATATTGTTTTACTTTCTTTTTTATTCAAGAAAATGTTTTTGATTTATTTATCTTATTTTATTTGATTCATTTTTTAAAAAAGTACCTTATCTTCACCATACCTGGTTGTCCAAATTAGGCATAATAATGTGTTAATTCCACGACTGTATATATCGGTTGATATCGGTATCGGTTGATATTTGTATCGGTAATTAAAGAGTTGGACAATATCGGCAAAAAGCCATTATCAGACATCCCTAGTCTCAGTTATTAAAATGTTAAAAATAAGTCTAATTTGTATTATTATTTTTTATTTAACACTTACAGTAAATCTCTATAGCAACTTAAAAAAAAAAAAAAAAGGTTTTATGGCTTTTCTGTCATAAACAACTTTGTTTTTTTATAGTACAACTGAACTATGCAGTATTTAGTAATTAGAGCCCTAAAATATCAATAATGCAGGACACCATTGATTTTAATTATTTAATATTTTTGTGTAATCACAGTGAAAAGATAAATAAAATACCACTAAATATATTTGGGATCCAAAAAGGTGCCCCACTCATAAAGTGATACATTTTTATTATTATTTTTTTTTTTTTACTTTCAACACTTAAGTTACGAGATCATCTTCAGATATATCTGTCCATTTTACGTTGGAACTATTATTTTGTTTGTTTTATGCTCTTTTGTCAAAGAAAACGTTGATGTTTTTATATGGCATCTACACAATATATGCAATATTTACCACATAAAACATTTCCAAGTGAAATATTTGAAGTAATTGGAGCCTTGAAAATAGTTCACTATAACTTGGATTTTTTTGGTCATTATTTTCTTTTTGAGCAATGGCAAAAAATAAAGAAAGACAAAAGAAAAACAACAGCCTGCATGGCAGCTTTGTGTCAACATTGCAACTTTTTCTTGTTAGATTTCACCTCATTACACTTTTTTCAATGTTCATTTTAATTTTTTGCGATAGCATTTCCAGAATGTGTGGCGGGCCGGTAAACAATTAGCTGCGGGCCGCAAATGGCCCCCGTGCCGCACTTTGGACACCCCTGCTTTAATTGGTTTTCAGTTAAGCTTTTTCAATCTGGGCCGCCAGACATTCCCAAATTATTTTTTTAGATCTTTAAGACGGAAAGTGTAGCTGCCATTATGATGTTTTCTAATGACCGTAAGTCTTCAACTATACAAAGTATTTCAATGGTTGGAATCTGCGCTTTTGCATGATATACTAGATCAGGGGTCTAGAGCCGCATGCGGCTCTTTAGCGCCGCCCTAGTGGCTCTCTGGAGCTTTTTCAAAAATGTATGAAAAATGGAAAAAGATGAGGGGAAAAAATATATTTTTTGTTTTAATATGGTTTCTGTAGGAGGACAAACATGACACTAATTGTTATAAAGCACACTGTTTATATTAAACATGCTTCACTGATTCGAGTATTTGGCGAGCGCCGTTTTGTCCTACTAATTTTGGCGTTCCTTGAACTCACCTTAGTTTGTTTACATGTATAACTTTCTCCGACGGTTTGGCGTGGGTTGCTGGGCAGATTACGTTAAGAAAGGACGGGGAGTAAACCCGGATTATACGCCTGCATCAAGTCCTGCTTCTCCTTGACGTTTTACCTTAAAAGGCTGTGATTGGTCGCCTTGTATTACATCATTTCCTGGGTGTATATGACTCCTACAGCCCGCCTTCCCGAACGCCTTCTCCTCTGATTTCGGATCAACATTTAGAACTCAAAAAAGCACTCGGAGAACTGTGAAAAAGTCCTAAATCCAGACGGTGTTCTGGCGAGACATGCTCCCCATTGGAATGCATGCACACATGTATGAATCCAAGGAGTCTTTCACACTGAATATCGCAATTTTGGGGGATTAGACATGTTTCACACTACAAACATTACACAATCTTATTTACGATTTATTAGGTCAGTGCTTTTCAACATTTTTGGAGCAAAGGCACTGTGGAGGTTTACCTCTTGTGGGTTCTCCTGACCGAAATAGATCTTCTCTGTAGCCTGGTGTAACAATGTTTTCATTGTGTGGATATGCGCCAGGTTAGCAGTCCTGACTCTCTCTTGGCGTGGTCTCGGGCGCGTGCGAGCGTCTCGCTCGAACTCCAACTCCAACTCCCAACAACTGTGTCTCGGGCCGGCTGCTGCTAATAAGTATGGCAGGTGATTCGATGATCTGCCCCAGCTGGGTAATCCAATCACCTGCCAGCTGTGCTTCGAGGCCGATCCTTACACACCCCGCTACGCGGCAGGCCCGCAGACCACGCCCCCCCTCCACAGGCACATTTTTTTTAATTGAAAAAATCCCGAGGCACACCAAAAGCAGAAAATGTCAAAAAAATAAAACTCTGTTATATCAACACCAACAGGGGTATCAAACTCATTTTCATCGAGGGCCACATCGCAGTAATGGCTGCTTTCAGAGGGCCGCTTTTTAAAAATTAATTGACATTATGCCGGCGGGTAATAACCTGTGATTAATCATGATTAATCGAAATGCATATGCATTTGAGTATTCGATTTTTTTAATGTATAACTTGCTTTAAAATCACAAATAAAGGTGACAAGCAGATATTTAACTGTTTGTTTCAGTTTCACAAAAATAGTTTTGCAATACAGTATATAATAATAAAATTGGCATGGTCAGATAATATTAAAGTATAAAAAAATGCTTTTTTTTTTCTGTCAAAATTAAAAGAAAGAATGCATTTAGTCAAAAAAATATATATATATATTTGATTGAAACCCATTTTTTTCAGGCTTTCGTGGGCCACATAGGATGATGTGGCGGGCCAGAACTGGCCCCCGGTCCTTGAGTTTGACACCTGTGCACTACACAGGGAAGTTTTTATCCTGTAAAGCGTCTTTGAGTACTCTGAAAAGCGCTATACAAAATAAAATGTATTATTATTATTATTATTATTAAGTTGTTCTCATCAAACACCCGACGCAATTGTAAACCATAACCATCCATGCATCACCAATTCTCTTGTCTCAAAGTAGGCCTGCAACGCAATTGACTCCCTTCTGCCACCTACTGATGTGGAGGAGTATAACACGGTTACTATTATAGTTATTGGTTAATTATATTTATAATTAACCAATAATCAAACCACGCCAATTTATAGTTTAATCTCTGGCTTCTAACACTACGTGAGTTGTGTGGTCCTCTGTGTTGTTAAATTTAGATTTTTGTTTATTGTTTTAATTGGTTTTATTTATTTTTATATTGTTTTTATATTGGTTTTATATTCATTTATTTTTTGTTTTTATTCAGTCATTGGTGGAGCTAAGGATAATATTTGAATATTGTTTTTAATACTGTTGTGCAGCACTTTGGAAACATTTTTGTTGTTTAAATGTGCTATACAAATAAAGTGGATTGGATTGGATTGATTAACAAAACAATATTTTTTAGACCAATTAGGTCAAATTGTCATAATTGATGTCGAAAATCAAGTGACGCATGGCTTCCTGGGAACGCTTTTGATTTCCTAACAGTAAAAAAACATGCATTTGATAGTTTATAATAGGGTTGTACGGTATACCGGTACTAATAAAGTACTGCGGTACTAGGGTTGTATGGTATACCGGTACTAATATAGTATCACGGTACTAATGAATCAAAAACAGTACTATACTCTGTTTGAAAAGTACCGGTTCCCGGGCGCGTCGTCACGTCGTGACATTGCTGATTTTACGAGCAGAGGAGCATGTTCGGCAGCGCACAATCACAGAGTACTTACCAGCAGACACAGTGTGTAGACAGAAAAGGGAGAATTTTGTCTTAAAAACTAACAATAGAGGTGAAGTTATAACACTGAAACGCCCTCAGGAAGAGGTGCTTTAAGACATGGCTAGCTAGCTGGCGGCTAACGTCAGTCTGCAGTGTTTTAGCTACTTCTAAATCACTAATCCTCGCCTCAATGGCGGCGAAAAAAGTGTGTTTCTTAGAAGTACCATTATCACTGCAGGACGAGGAAGAGCTAAACATGCTACACTACACGCCGTAGGAGGCGTCACCGCTAACAAAACAAATGCCATGGGTGGAACTACACCTGACATCCACTGTAATGATACCAAGTACAATAGCGTATCTAGTCGATACTAACAAAAGTTTCCTTTTAAAAAAAATTATATTACGTTTATAAACTCAGGAAATACATTCCTGGACACATGAGGACTTTGAATATGACCAATGTATGATCCTGTAACTACTTGGTATCGGATCGATACCTAAATTTGTGGTATCATCCGAAACTAAAGTATCAAACAACAGAAGAATGAGTGATTATTACATTTTAACAGAAGTGTAAATAAAACATGATAAAGAAGAAAATAACCAGATATTAACAGTAAATGAACAAGTAGATTAAAAATCCATTTTTACAGCTTGTCCTTTATAATGTTGACAAAATAATAGAATGATAAATGACACAATATGTTACTGCATATGTCAGCATACTAATTAGGAGCTTTTGTTGGCTTACTTAGTACTGAAAGACAAGTTGTCTTGTATGTTCACTGTCTTATTTAATGCCAAAAAGTATTCTTTAATTGCAATAATCAACATATGTTTGATGTAGCATAATATTTACAGATAAAATAAAGCCAATTATGAAATTCTGTTGTGGTCCTCTTTATTTAGAAAAGTATCAAAGTAAATGTTGGTACCAAGGTGTTGGTATCAGGACAACCCTAGTTTGCAGTGTGATACATGTATATTAAATATGAATACAACAATGTCTTCAATACAAAATGACATTAGTGCCTTCATACACATGCGCAGATGCAGGAGGTGTATGACTTCAAGTGGGGAGTACGTCTCGCCAGAACACACTCAAAATGTTCTTTAATCCATTTCTGACATTTCCCTGAATTGATATCCACTCTTTGCACGATCTATAGCGGGATAAAAGAAGCCTCTTGTCATTCATCCACTCTCTTTGTCTCTGTGGGTGGAGGCGAGGCCCCGAGCACACACACAGACACACAGAAGTTGACGCTCGTAACAAACATAGTAGAAATGATCCCGATCAGCACCCAAAATGTCATTTCGGACATTTCCTGAACTGTCCATAACATTTTGAGCGTATGCATAGCAGAATGGAAGGAAGACTCTTATCAGTCAGACCATCTTTGTCTATGTAGCAGAGGGGTGGAGATGTTCTCTCACGTGGGTTCTAAGGCTTATTTTGCGACTCGGAGCCACTGAGGATTGTGGAGTGTTGGCGTCACCTGTCAGGAAGGAGATCAACTTTGAGCCACGGCGTGGATCTCCAGATAACACTTTGTTTTGGCCTCCATTTGGAAGCGACTGGAGTCTAAATACACTTTATTTAAAGAACACTTTTACGACATCTCATGACAATATTGCACTTTTTTTTTTTTATAGAAAGGATTAAGGGCTGCAACGATTCATCAATTAAATTAGTTTGATTAGAAAAAAGTATTGATTTTGTGTTTTGTTGCTTTGATTCGTTTAATGCAAGACTGCTCTAATAGAGCGCACATAGCGTGGTGTACCTATGCTGATGCTAGCCTGTGTGTGTGTGTGTGTGTGTGTGTGTGTGTGTGTGTGTGTGTGTGTGTGTGTGTGTGTGTGTGTGTGTGTGT
The DNA here is from genome assembly GCF_033978785.1 of Entelurus aequoreus. Classification (NCBI taxonomy): domain Eukaryota; kingdom Metazoa; phylum Chordata; class Actinopteri; order Syngnathiformes; family Syngnathidae; genus Entelurus; species Entelurus aequoreus. Next base: position 69,934,914 of record NC_084742.1, read on the forward strand.
GTGTGTGTGTGTGTGTGTGTGTGTGTGTGTGTGTGTGTGTGTGTGTGTGTGTGTGTGTGGCAGGACCAACAGCGTGCCGAAAGAGATGGATCCAAAGAATAGAAAGAAAGAGAGCAAAGGGCCCAAAGAAGACGCGAGAAGAAATTAATAATTACAAAAAATACCCCCCTCTATCAAAATGTAAAATCAGAGATAAAGGCATCATGAAATGACAAACAGCTGACAAGTTTATATTAATAATGAATAAAAAAACAGTTTATATACACATACATGTACATATATACATATATATATACATATATACATACATATACATATATGTATACATATACACATACATATATATACATATACACATATATGTAAATACATATACACATATATATACAGTATACTGTATATACATATATATATATATGTATATATAAATATATACGTATAAATATATATGTATATAAATGTATGTGTATATATATATATGTATATGTATATATATTATACATATGTATATATATATATACATATATATATTATACATATGTATATATATATATATACATATATATACTGTATATATATATATATATACATACATATATAAATATATATATACATATATATATATATATTTATATATACACATACATATATATATACATATATATATACATATGTATATATATATACATATATATATATATATATATATATATATATATATATACACATATATATACTGTATATATATATACATACATATATAAATATATATATACATATATATATATATATTTATATATACACATACATATATATATACGTATATATATATACATATATACATATGTATATATATATACATATATATATATATATATATATATATGTTTATATATATGTTTATATATATATATATATATATATATACATATATATATATATATATATGTATATATATACATACATATATATATATATATACATATATATATACATATATATATATTTATATATATATATATACATATATATATATATATATATATATATATATATATATATATATATATATATATATATATATATATATATATATATATATATATATATATATATATATATATATATATATATATATATATATATATGTCTTAATTAGATTATCCAAAAAAATAGTGCTCGATACCGTGGTAGAGCGTAATATGTATGTGTGGGAAAAAATCACAAGACTATTTCATCTCTACAGGCCTGTTTCATGAGGGGTTTTCCTCAATCCTCAGGAGATTTTATATATATATATATATATATATATATATATATATATATATATATATATATATATATATATATATATATATATATATATATATATATATATATATATATATATATATATATATATATATGTATGTATATATATATATATATATATATATATATATATTTAGTCACTTTACATGCAGTCAGCTTTTGGCCCTCGACCAAATTTTTTTAGCCCAATGCGGCACCCAAGTAAAACATTTTGGACACCCTTGCCTTAATGCTTCAGTCACACGCAAGATTCTCACAAGAATGAGGCAAAAACACAACCATACCTACTGTGTGACATTTTGCGGAATGGTCGCCTTTTTTTAACACGTCTTTGTTTTAACTCCCAGGTGAATCCAAAAGAGAAGAGGACTTCACTGTAAATAGAGATATATAGTTATATAGTACTTTTACTAGTAACGAGTAATATAATTAATTACTTTTATTTACATTACATTGCGGTTACCGATAGGTTTGATGTAACGTGGCACGCTACATTTAAAAAAAAAATTAAGTTACTTGCAAGAGTTTCAAAAGATTATACAATATCTTGTCCTTTAACACCGCCCTTTTTTAAAAAAAAAGAAGTAAACAATAATTACAGTACAGAAAAATATGAATTACGCTTCTTTTGATGTGGTTTTATGTATGTCCACAAGACGGCGTCAGAAGCACAGCAAGTTCTATGCAGGAAATATCTTTTCACCAGCACCACACTAACATTGACTTGATATCAAATAGGAGGCAACATCCCACAGCAAACAACACACAACATGTAAGTACACACACACATGTTACTATTACTACTACTACTACTACTAGTATGTGGGGATATTGAAAAACAAATCAGTGATTGTGACAAGCTTGCAATCCTACATTACCCAGTTTGTGGACAAGGCCTTTTAAAGGCACACACTCACACACTCTGCTCTCATGAAACGTCCTTCAACTGCCAGGTATCAAGGTTATACAATGCACATTTAAGAGGAGCAAACGAGGTGAAAGTTGATTGTTATATGTTTGACTTGCATCACAACGGTTTTATTCAAACACACGTGAGACCATGTTAGCATCTACAGTTTGTGTATTAATAAATTTTTAAATGTGTTAAATATATTATCACTCTATTTATTATAGTTTGCATCTTTATTATCCATTCCCTGGTTTTAGCCAACACAGGTTTTTTATCTATTCATAGTTTGTATATATTTATAGTAACATATAGTGATGCTCTCATGGCAAAAGTGCAATTTCAATGTTATGTGCATTCATAAGAAGAAAGGTCATCAAAAAAAGTATTGTTTATTTGAACTATTTTCCCTTGTGGTAGAATTTCTGACCTTTGAACTATATTTCATGTCTGTCAAGAATGTACGCTCATTTAATTTCTCTTCTATTCTGTGCCATTGAATGGACCGGGTGCGGGACAAAAGTGACTATCAAGTCGTGCCAACCTGTCTACCGAATGTTTTGATTGTCTAAGTATGATTAAGGGATTCAAGAATGTCGCAAAACAAACATGTCGAAGACCACAAAATCAAGGTAAAACAGACTGACGCACGAAGAAACAGATAAAAATGCCCAGGAGACCAGGACTCGAGAGAGAGATTGCTTTTTGTGAGTCCTCCGGAGGACGGCCGTTTGTTTGCAGGGACAAAACAATCCAACTTATGCACTTTTGACTATGAGAAAATAAACTTGTTGTACTAAATTCACTTTTGTTGCTGTTTAAGCTCTGGACAATCCACCACCCCCTAAAAGACGCTGTGGAAGTTGCTTCTTAGCAGTTCCACTGTAGACACGACACAAGAGCCAAGCGTGCAGTTTTTAACAAAGGCTTTAATCTACAGGTTTTTATCCAAGGTCTTTCTCCCCCAGAACGTGACTTTTCAGTCACGTCCGTATCCTCTCTCCCCTCCTGTTCCCGGCCGCTTACTGTTAAAGACAACAGATGGTTAGATTATCACGTACCACCCGTGAAATCTAATCACCTGCCAGCTGTGTCTCGCCGTCAGCACCGCCACGCCCCCGTCTGATGGTGCTCTGTCCTCAGCACCATGGACAGAGGCGGTGACCTTTGCTCCTGCAGGCAGCTCAGGCCACACCTCCCTCCACAGACGCATTGTAGCTATAAAGGTTGTTTTACTCAATTAATGTGAAGTAGGAAATTGCTAAATGGTTACATACTACATTACCCAGAAGGCTTAGTGCTGTAGACAGGAACCGGAAGTAGGTCTAAGGTACACGGAATGTATAATACTCTTTTGTATTATACCTTTTAAGATGTTCCATTATTCTTATATTGTTTCAGGTGATATGATTTAAAAATGCACCCGTAAAAAATCTTACAATAAAATGTCAAAACACATTTATTGGAGTAAATGTCGTTCCTCCAGACGAGGAGTCCTGCCAGTGAATTCTCACATGACTCAACAATATCATCCATTAGTGATCCCGTTTGTATTGGCTGGCCGGAGCGTTCACATGGCCAACATGGAGGAGGCGCCAGAACCAAACCACAATGTGATCCAAGGCACTGAGGCTCTATCACACGCTAATTTAGACGCATTTCATCAAATCCTGTCGCCTGGGCTTTAGTCTGCGGCCTGGCTGTGGTTCTTGTGCCACATTCATCCAGGCTGAAGGTGATGGCCTGTGACACACCCGGACCAACACATGTCTGATCCAGCTGATATCAAAGCTAGGACCAACACATGTCTGATCCAGCTGATATCAAAGTTAGGACCAACACATTTCTTATCCAGCTGATATCAAAGTTAGGACCAACACATGTCTGATCCAGCTGATACCAAAGCTAGGACCAACACATGTCTGATCCAGCTGATATCAAAGCTAGGACCAACACATTTCTTATCCAGCTGGTATCAAAGTTAGGACCAACACATGTCTTATCCAGCTGATATCAAAGCTAGGACCAACACATTTCTTATCCAGCTGATATCAAAGCTAGGACCAACACATTTCTTATTTAGCTGATATCAAAGTTTGGACCAACACATGTCTTGTCCAGCTGATATCAAAGTTAGGACCAACACATTTCTTATCCAGCTGATATCAAAGTTAGGACCACCACATTTCTTATCCAGCTGATACTAAAGTTAGGATCAACACATTTCTTATCCAACTGATATCAAAGTTAGGACCACCACATTTCTTATCCAGCTGATATCAAAGTTAGGACCACCACATTTCTTATCCAACTGATATCAAAGTTAGGACCAACACATTTCTTATCCAGCTGATATCAAAGCTAGGACCAACACATTTCTTATCCAGCTGATATCAAAGTTAGGACCAACACATTTCTTATCCAGCTGATATCAAAGCTAGGACCAACACATTTCTTATTTAGCTGATATCAAAGTTTGGACCACCACTTTTCTTATCCAGCTGATATCAAAGTTAGGACCACCACATTTCTTAACCAGCTGATACAAAAGTTACAACCAACACATATGTTATCCAGTTGATACGAAAGTTAGGATCACCACATTTCTTATCCAGCTGATATCAAAGTTAGGACCAACACATTTCTTATCCAGCTGATATCAAAGCTAGGACCAACACATGTCTTATCCAGCTGATATCAAAGTTAGGCCCAACACATTTCTTATCCAGCTGATATCAAAGCTAGGACCAACACATGTCTTATCCAGCTGATATCAAAGTTAGGACCAACACATGTCTTATCCAGCTGATATCAAATTTAGGACAAACACATTCTTTATCCAGCTGATATCAAAGTTAGGACCAACTACATTTCTTATCCAGCTGATATCAAAGTTAGGACCAACACATTTTTTATTCAGCTGATATCAAAGTTAAGACCAACACATTTCTTATCCAGCTGATATCAAAGTTAGGACCACCACATTTCTTAACCAGCTGATATCAAAGTTAGGACCAACACATTTTTTATTCAGCTGATATCAAAGTTAAGACCAACACATTTCTTATCCAGCTGATATCAAAGTTAGGACCACCACATTTCTTAACCAGCTGATACAAAAGTTACAACCAACACATTTCTTATCCAGCTGATATCAAAATTAGGACCAACACATTTCTTAACCAGCTGATACAAAAGTTACAACCAACACATATGTTATCCAACTGATACGAAAGTTAGGATCACCACATTTCTTATCCAGCTGATATCAAAGTTAGGACCACCACATTTCTTATCCAGCTGATATCAAAGTTACAACCAACACATATGTTATCCAACTGATACGAAAGTTAGGATCACCACATTTCTTATCCAGCTGATATCAAAGTTAGGACCACCACATTTCTTATCCAACTGACATCAAAGTTAGGACCACCACATTTCTTATCCAGCTGATATCAAAGTTAGGATCACCACATTTCTTATCCAACTGACATCAAAGTTAGGACCACCACATTTCTTATCCAGCTGATATCAAAGTTAGGACCACCACATTTCTTATCCAGCTGATATCAAAGTTAGGATCACCACATTTCTTATCCAGCTGATATCAAAGTTAGGACCACCACATTACTTATCCAACTGACATATCAAAGTTAGGACCACCACATTTCTTATCCAGCTGGTATCAAATTTAGGACCACCACATTTCTTATCCAGCTGATATCAAAGTTACAACCAACACATTTCTTATCCAACTGATACGAAAGTTAGGATCACCACATTTCTTATCCAGCTGATATCAAAGTTAGGACCACCACATTACTTATCCAACTGATATCAAAGTTAGGATCACCACATTTCTTATCCAGCTGATATCAAAGTTAGGATCACCACATTTCTTATCCAGCTGATATCAAAGTTAGGATCACCACATTACTTATCCAGCTGATATCAAAGTTAGGACCACCACATTTCTTATCCAGCTGATATTAAAGTTAGGACCACCACATTTCTTATCCAGCTGATATCAAAGTTAGGATCACCACATTTCTTATCCAGCTGATATCAAAGTTAGGACCACCACATTACTTTCCAGCTGATATCAAAGTTAGGACCACCACATTACTTTCCAGCTGATATCAAAGTTAGGACCACCACATTACTTTCCAGCTGATATCAAAGTTAGGACCACCACATTACTTTCCAGCTGATATCAAAGTTAGGACCACCACATTACTTTCCAGCTGATATCAAAGTTAGGACCACCACATTACTTTCCAGCTGATATCAAAGTTAAAAAAGTTGCATATGTGCAATGAAGGTAAGGATCAAAAAGCACTGGAAATGATTCTTTCTTCCCAGCACACATCCCTGAGTTAAATGTTGTTGCAAAGCCAGATGAATTCCACGCCTGAGGACTCAATCAGCCTCGTATCAAGCACACCCTTGACTCCGTGCTATTTTAACAACAGTCTCCTTTTTTTCTTCTTCTTCTTGGATCTCGTCCATTTCTAGCGGATCTGCGCTTAATCAGTGCATGAAGTCGTTTTTGGCCAGCACTTTTCACCATCAATCTCTTGGTGGTAACCTAAGTATTTACTGCTACTTTTACAACAATAAGACATACCTTTTTTTTGGGGGGGGGGGGACATGTTTTTAGTTTATTTTAAGTCAATAATCAACGTTGTTACGTGGTATGCAACAATTTACGGTATTAATGATAAACCGGGGTAAAACTTCCCAGGGTTAGTATTATCATTTTAAAGGATGTTTATAAAAAATCGTGATTGATAAACGCACTTCGATAAACTCAGACTTACTGAGAAGCATGCTGGGTGTTAATGGCTATCTTAAATGTTGCTAACGTGTACAAGTGACATTAACGATGGCAAAAGTGCAATTTCAATGTTATGTGCATTCATAAGAAGGAAAGGTCATCAAAAAATGATTGTTTATTTGAACTATTTTCCCTAAAAGACGCATTGAAGCTACAAAGGGTGTTTTACTCAATTCATGTAAAGTAGGAAATTGCTAAATGGTTATATACTACATTACCCAGAAGGCTTAGCGCTGCAGACAGGAACCGGAAGCAGGTCTAAGGTACGCGGGAGGGCAATTGTGTCATTTGAGCAATAAAGGGTTAATAAATTGTTACACATTGCGTTGGCTACGAAACAAAACAAATGTTTTAATTAGACAGTTGATGTGCACATTCCATTGGCCAAAATGATGCTAATTAAGTTGCAAACATTGGACACATTTGCGAGGCCGTGCATAATTCGCGGGGATTGGTTGAATTTTAGTCAAATGGCACAGTCATGCTTGGTCAATACAGCCAGTGAGTGTGCCACACACTCTTCATAGTGCCAATTACCCATCTCTTCTGAATGCTACAGAGATTGTTTACAAATTGATTTTATGTAAAGCAAGAACTCTTTGGTGTTATACCTTTTAAGATGATCCATTATTCTTATATTTTTTTCAGGTGATATGATTAAAAATGTAAAAAAAAAACAAAAAAAACCCATTTATTAGAGTGTTAAGATGTAAATGTCGTTCCTCCAGACAAGAGTCCTGCCAGCGAATTCTCACATGACTCAACAATAACATCCATTAATGACACAACCTGATCCCGTTTGTATTGGGGCTGTAACGATTGATCGATACATTGTGATATCGATTTATATTCCTAAATTTCAATTATATGGATCTGTGCTCGGCTAGTTTGCCTTCCAAGAGAAAGGGTTTGATCCAAGATCGTTTTAAAAGGGAATCCGTCGATACTAAAAAAAAAAAAAAAAAAAGGAAAACATTGCATTTAAGAACGGTAGACTTTATATGAAGTTTAGCACTTTTAATTATAAACATTTTAAACGGTAACTCTTTTTTTTTCCCCGTCTGTGGCGCCATCGGAACAAAAATGGCGGATATCTACGGTGGCCGAGAGAGGTCAACCCAAACGCCACAAGACAATAATGTAATATCTGACATGTGTGTGTGTGTGTGTGTGTGTGTGTGTGTGTGTGTGTGTGTGTGTGCCGTGGAATTTTATAAACCTTTATTTATCAATTTCAACATTTACAAACAGTTGAGAAATAATCAACAAAGTAAGTATAAAAACAGTACAAAAACAGTACAGAACAGCGCCAGGGGGTTGTACATTCTAAGTAACTCAAATAGAATGCAATATATATACATATATATATATATATATATATATATATATATATATATATATATATATATATATATATATATATATATATATATATATATATATATATATATATATATATATATATATATATATATATATATATACGTATATATATATATATATATATATATATATATATATATATATATATATATATATATATATATATATATATATATATATATATATATATATATATATATATAACAAACAAACAAAGTGCAAAGCCATAGGCTCACTCAATTTCAGTAAAAAACTTAAATTTGGAACACAGCATCATCGTTTTCACAGCTTTTTGGTTGTTAGAGGTAGAGAGTGTTTTAACGTAGAGTTCTAATTCTTTTTTATTTTAATTTTTTTTATTTTTTTCATTTTATTTTTATTGACATCCAGCATCAGACATTCCTATCCATTACATCATATTCACATAAGTCATATATCTATTGTCTGCCCTAAATGTCAAAATACTTTTGTTTACATCCCACCCATACCACCCACCTCCCCCGCCCCAAAAAGAAAGAAACAACAACAAAAACAAAGTAATATCTACAAATACATCGATTAAATCAGGGTTGTCCAAACTTTTTCCACTGAGGGCCGCACACGGTAAAATTAAAGCATTTTGATATTTTTCATGTTCAAACCATAACAAAATATATGGATTTTGTTTTTTTTTTACCTTTAGTGCTCCCGGGGACCATAAAGGGTCTAAGTCATTAAAATGTAAAAAAAATCTAGTCGAATTATTATATATATATATATATATATATATATATATATATATATATATATATATATATATATATATATATATATATATATATATATATATATTTTTAACGCTTACAGTAAATCTGTACAGTATATCAACTTCAGGTTAAAATAAAGTTAAAAAAACCAAAAAGGTTTTATGCCTTTTCTGTCAAAGACAACTTAGTTTTTTATAATAAAACTGAAATATGCAGTATTTCCCCCACTGCCCAAAACATTCAAAAAGCAATGTTTGATGTGAAGTAATTAGAGCCTTAAAAAGATCAATAATGCAGGACACCATTCATTATTATTTTTGAGTAATCACAGTGAAAAGACAAATTAAATCCCATTAAATATATTTGGGACCCAAAAGGTTTGTATCATAAAGTGATACATTTTTATTAGTTTTTTTTTAAAACTTTCAACACTTAAGTTACGAGATCAACTTCAGATATATCTGTCCATTTTACGTTTGAACTATTATTTTGTTTGTTTTATGCTCTTTTGTCAAAGAAAACATTGATGTTTTTGTATGGCAACCACACAATATTTTCCACATAAAACATTTTAAAGTTAAATATTTGAAATAATTGGAGCCTTGAATAGGTCAATAATTCATTATAACATTGAGTTCTTTTTTTCTTTTTTTTTAAAGAAATGGCAAAAAAAAAAAAAAAAAAACAGCCTGCATGGTAGCTTTGTGTCAACATTGCAACTTTTTCTAGTTAGATTTCACCTCATTCCACTTTTTTTAATGTTTTTTTTTAAATTTTTGCAATAGCATTTCCAGAACGTATGGCGGGCCGGTAAACTATTAGCTGCGGGCCGCAAATGGCCCCCGAGCCGCACTTTGGACACCCCTGGATTAAATAAACAAAAAAAAAAGAAAGAAATAATAATACATTAATAATAATAATAATCAGAAATAAAATAAAATATAAACAGATACATATTTATATATATATATACACACATACATATATATAAATATATATATACATACATATTAGGGCTGCAACAACTAATCGATTAAATCGATTAAAATTGATTATAAAAATAGTTGCCGATTAATTTAGTCATCGATTCGTTGGATCTATGCTATGCGCATGCGCAGAAGCTTTAAAAAAAAAAAATATTTTTTTTAAAAATAAACCTTTATTTATAAACTGCAACATGTACAAACAGCTGAGAAACAATAATCAAAATAAGTATGGTGCCAGTATTCTGTTTTTTTTTCAATAAAATACTGGAAAGGATAGAAATGTAGTTTGTCTCTTTTATCCGATTATTAATTGATTAATCAAAGTAATAATCGACAGATTAATCGATTATCAAATTAATCGTTAGTTGCCGCCCTAATACATATATATACACATATAGGGAGTAATCCCTTTTTTTTATTTTATTTTTTTGCAGTACAATCACTAATTCGAAAAATTTAAGTGTATAATTCTAATTCTTTTTTAAAGGCACAAACAACAGGTCGAGTATTGAGAAACTTACATTTATGAATATAAAAATTTGCCAATACTATAATGAGGTTGCAAAGGTAAAATTCCTTTTCAATTTTTTTTTTTCATAGTGTGTGTGTGCCTTTAAGAGACGGTGCCGTTGTGTGTGACGTGTGCGAGAGTGGCGGCGGGAACAGGTTCGCGCGAGAGTTGGCGTGTCCGTGAGTTCAGTGTTTTTAAATACAATCAAAGTGACAGCGGCAAGTTACCGCAACGCACCGACTCCCAGAACACAAGAAGTCATTTGGTGAGAAATAAAGAAAGAGAAGAGATGGATGAAGGAGGATATGGACATTAGGAAGCGAGGGACCAACGCCATCAACAGGAAGAAGGGAGCATACGTGCTTCTACACACCTGGGACGCTGTCCTTTAATGGGCGGAGAACAGATGCTGTATGGCCAGCTCGGGGAACTTTATTTAGCAGGTAAATATACTCTTAAAATGTTGGGTACTGTACTTTTATTTATTTTTAAACTGCTTGAATTGTTTAAATGTGAGCAGAGAATGTTTCATCTTGTTAATTTAACCTAAAGTGCTGGTGGCATTTCATTCAAATGGGTGAGTGCCGACATCCGGGCAACTGAGCTACATACGGGTTCTTCGAGCCATAGCAACCAGACTGGCGTTGAAAACAAACCGTTGCCATTACTCTTTAACCTGTCGACCTACGCTGATTAAACCCGTCATTCTGCCTCCAAAATGCCGAAAAACTGTGTTGTTTTTGGTTGTGCTAACCACAACTGGAAACAGAGAAAACAAAGGTTTTATTTTGTTCTGCCAAAGCGTGATAAAAGCCCACAGAGACGAGACAAATGGCTCGCAGCTTTACACTGGGAAAACGAGGACGGTTCTCACTGGAGTCCCCCAAAGTCCCGGGTCGTGTGTTCGGATCACTTCGTTTCTGGTAAATATAAGGAACAAAAATCCACCTTCTTAACAACAACTTGGCTATACGTCCGTGCTAATGTTGTACTTGTTGAATTTGTACCTTATAACGTTCGACAGCTGAAGTTGTTGTTGTACAAAAATAACATGCGGTATATACTATATAGTCTATAGCCTAGCTAGCTATTTTCGAAAACCGGACAACGAGAGGATACCAAAGGCAGCGTTAATTAGTTATTGAAAATAATAATGAATTAAAATCAATGGTGTCCTGCATTATTGATCTTTTTAAGGCTCTAATTACTTCACATCAAACATTGCTTTCTGAATGTTTTGGGCAGTGGGGGAAATACTGCATATTTCACTTTTATTATAAAAAACTAAGTTGTCTTTAACAGAAAAGTTATATTTTTACTTTATATCAACCTGAAGTTGATATACTGTAGAGCAGGGGTCACCAACCTTTTTGAAACCAAGAGCTACTTCTTGGGTAGTGATTAATGCGAAGGGCTACCAGTTTGATACACACTTAAATAAATTGCCAGAAATAGCCAATTTGCTCAATTCACCTTTAACTCTATGTTATTATTAATAATTAATTATATTTACACTTAATGGAACGGTTTAAAAGAGGAGAAAACCCGATAAAAATGACAATTACATTTTGAAACATAGTTTATCTTCAATTTCGACTCTTTAAAATTAAAAATTCAACCGATAAAAAGAAGAGAAAAACTTTAAAAAATAATTCATGGAACATCATTAGTAATTTTTCCTGATTAAGATTAATTTTAGAATTTTGATGACATGTTTTAAATAGGTTAAAATCCAATCTACACTTTGTTAGAATATATAACAAATTGGACCAAGCTATATTTCTAACAAAGACAAATCATTATTTCTTCTAGATTTTCCAGAACAAAAATAAATTAAAAAATTCAAAAGACTTTGAAATAAGATTTAAATTTGATTCTACAGATTTTCTAGATTTGCCAGAATAATTTTTTTGAATTTTAATCATAATAAGTTTGAAGAAATATTTCACAAATATTCTTCGTCGAAAAAAAAGAAGCTAAAATGAAGAATTAAATTAAAATGTATTTATTATTCTTTACAATAAAAATAAAAAAAATACTTGAACATTGATTTAAATTGTCAGGAAAGAAAAGGAAGGAATTTAAAAGGTAAAAAGGTATATGTGTTTAAAAATCCTAAAATCATTTTTAAGGTTGTATTTTTTCTCTAAAATTGTCTTTCTGAAAGTTATAAGAAACAAAGTAAAAAAATGAATGAATTTATTTAAACAAGTAAAGACCAAGTCTTTAAAATATTTTCTTGGATTTTCAAATTCTATTTGAGTTTTGTCTCTCTTAGAATTAAAAATGTTGGGCAAAGCGAGACCAGCTTGCTAGTAAATAAATAAAATTGAAAAAATAGAGGCAGCTCACTGGTAAGTGCTGCTATTTGAGCTATTTTTAGAACAGGCCGGCGGGCTACTCATCTGGTCCTTACGGGCTACCTGGTGCCCGCGGGCCCCGCGTTGGTGACCCCTGCTGTAGAGATTTACTGTAAGCGTTAAATAAAAAATAAAAATAAAAATGTACTTTTTTTTAACATTTTAATGACTTAGACCCTTTATGGGTCTAAGTCAGACCCCCCGGAACCCCTAAAGGTAAAAAATAAAATAAAAATCATATATTTTGTTATGGTTTGAAAATGAAAAATATCAAAATGGCCCCCGCATGCTTTATTTTTTCCGTGTGCGGCCCTCAGTGGAAAAAGTTTGGACCCCCCTGATGTATGATGTCTCAGGTGTGATACACCACAATAGGCCCCACAGCAATATACCACAACACTGGATATTGTTCACAGGAGATACATTTTAATTTAAAAACTTGCAAACAAATGTAAAATGCACAGCAAACTATTTACAATATAGCTCTTTTAAATAACTTCACAGTGAAGTAAAGTCATCTACTGGAGAGCTTGGAGCAGATGGACGCTTTATTTATTTATTTATTTTGTATTTTTCCCGCATGCGTACTAGGTTGCGTTGCGCCGGCGGACGGAGGGGGGCGGGGGTCTTAAACGGTGGCATTGTTGTGTGTGTGGACACGGATAAGGTTAGGCGTGATTTACCCTGCAGTGTAAACAGGGCGTCTGTGATTGAGTCCCAGGTAGTCGTTGGATTCAGCTGGCTGCAGAAGGAAAGAGCGAGGAGGGCGTCGTTAAACATAACGATCTTTCCTTCCTCGGTGTGCTGCTTATTCAGCGCTCCAGTGTGTCAGCCGGGGGCCCCAAGTAACGCTTCATGCCTTTTATTGGCGCAGTCCACGCGTCTTTGCGGGGTCACAAGCGGGTCAGGAAATGAACTTTGCTTCCATTCACATACCATTCATTTGCTGGAAAGCCGGACTCAGATGCTAAGCGCTAGCCAGATGGCAAGGTGCGTACCTGCAAATTGAGCGAAAGAAAAAAGCTAGCATGCGAACTTCAGCATGCTAACAAAAAAGCTAGCATGCTAACATTAACGTGTCAATTACCAACCTTGTTGTCTCTGAGGTGTATACTTACATTTGCAAAAAAAACAAAAACCTAGCCTGCTAATGTTTGCAACTACCAGATGATAGGACCTGAGGTGTATACCTGTAAAATTATTTTACAAAAAGAGCTAGCATGCTAACATTAACATGCGTCAATTACCAACCTTGTTGTCTCTGAGGTGTATACTAACATTTGAAAAAAAAGAACCTAGCATGCTAATGTTTGCAACTACCAGGTGATAGGACCTGATGTGTATACCTGTAAAATTTTACCAAAAAAAGCCAGCATGCTAACATTAACATGCGTCAATTACCAACCTTGTTGTCTCTGAGGTGTATACCTACAAAATTTGCAAAAATAAACCCTAGCATGCTAATGTTTGCAACTACTAGATGATAGGACCTGAGGTGTATACCTGTAAAATTTTACAAAAAAAGCTAGCATGCTAACATTAACGTGTCAATTACCAACCTTTTTGTCTCTGAGGTGTATACCTAAAAAATTAAAAAAAAAAAAAAAAAATAGCATCATGTTGGCAACTACCAGATGATAGGACCTGAGGTGTATACCTGTAAAATTTTACCAAAAAAAGCTAGCATACTAATATTAACATGCGTCAATTACCAACCTTGTTGTCTGAGGTGTATACCTACACAATTTTCTAAAAAAAAAAAAAAAGCTAGCATGCTAATGTTAGCAACTACCAAATGACAGGACCTGAGGTGTATACCTGTAATATGTTACCAAAAAAAGCTAGCATGCTAACATTAACATGTTTCAATTACCAACCTTTTTGTCTATGACGTGTATACCTACAAAATTTGCTTAAAAATAAAAAAAAACTAGCATGCTAATGTTAGCAACTACCATTTGATAGGACCTGAGGTGTATACCTGTAAAATTTTACAAAAGAAGCTAGCATGCCTCACATTACAAATGTTAGCATGCTAGCATTTATCATGTGAGGCGTAAAAAAATGTGCTAAAAAGTTAGCATCCTAATGTCGGCATGCTAACATGGAAAAGTGGGACAGCCGGGATTTTTGTAAAGAAGATGTAAAGAAATAGATAGCCTAAAAATCCTTAAAAATAGGAATGTTTTGGTGGTGGAATAGTTCGAATTTGTTAACAAAATAGTCGAAATAATAAACAGCGGTGTTGAAAAGTGAAAATGAATGGCCGATTTTTTAAACTTGCATATTTCTCACATTTTTCAACCGATTGAAACATTCCACCATCAACACAATCAAACTAACAATGATCCCGAGAAGAGAAACCTGTGAATTCTGCCTAGCAACAGGTGGCTAACATGCACATCAGACAGGAAGTAGCAGTTTCCCTGTTTGGTCGGTGGTCAGCCAATTTGAATGAAAACGCACCAATGGAGCGCACCGAGTAGTCTCATCTCGGACGTCACGTGAACGCCTCGTCACCCGTGCACGCCAATCAGCCCTGTGTCGACTAAAATCAATCTCATAGTGACCTTTTCTTCCACTTGTCAATAGGCCAGCAGTGGTTATCAGGTCATGGCGGTGCCACATGTTGGCGTCTCACATGCACGCTGACCACACAGCAGCAGATCACACACTTGATACCGCTGCGCCGCAATTAAAGGGGTCAGAGGTCACGCCCCGCGAACGTCCCGGGCTGGCTTCCTGCCATGTTTGTGTTTGTGTAGCCTAGCATCACACGGCGTGCATTCAGTGGGCGTCATGATCACGTCTACTGGTTACTTAGTAAGTGCTACCATCTTAATAGACTGACAAATATTCACGTCTGCTCATTGGGTTGAATTCCAATCATTCCTTCAAAGACTCTGCAGGGAATTGTTACACAAATGTGATGAGTGAATGCTGTAAAAAATGCCTGTTTTAAATACTCAAAACCCTCAAATATACCTCATTAAAATTATAATAAATGTACCGTAATTTCCGGACTATAAGCCGCACCTGACTATGAGCCGCACCAGCTAAATTTAGGGGAAAATACAGATTGCTCCATATATAAGCCGCACCCGACTATAAGCCGCAGGGTTTTGATGTGTAATTAGCGTAGTATATAGGGGTTCCTGCTACCACGGAGGG
Organism: Entelurus aequoreus; assembly: GCF_033978785.1. NCBI lineage: Eukaryota > Metazoa > Chordata > Actinopteri > Syngnathiformes > Syngnathidae > Entelurus > Entelurus aequoreus. The sequence goes on from NC_084742.1 coordinate 69,951,129, forward strand.
GATTGTCGGGACAGAGATGACTGTTTGGGAACGCAAAGCGTCCCATTTATTAACAATAAATCTTTCAATCATTCAATCAAACTTTCACATCTTTGACATGGCGAACAGCATTCGTGCAGAGTACAAATAATACAACGCTGCAAAGTAATACAAAGTGCTCGCCTGTACGTTATCAAAATAACCAGCCTACCGGTATATGAAAAGTCAGTCTTTAATCATTGTGTCATCGTCTTCCTCCTGCGTACTAAAACCACCGAAATCCTCTTCGTCGGTGTCGGAGAAGAACAGGCCGTATATAAGCCGCACCGTTGTATAAGCCGCAGGGACCAGAACGAGGGGAAAAAGTAGCGGCTTATAGTCCAGAAATTACGGTACATAACTCCACATGTGTTCATTCATAGTTTTGATGCCTTCAGTGACAATCTACCATGTAAATAGTCATTTCATTTCATTTCATTCATGTTTATTTCGAATATGTAGACAAAACAAAAACAACAAATTTTGAAAAAAACAACAAAAAAGCCATTCAAGAATGAATAACAAAAACAATAATAATAATAATAATAGTAATAATAAAAAGCAAAAGAAACAAGAAATGAAAATTATCATTATTGTAAACATATCCGAAAAGGAGTGAGAAGTAAAAACGTATGTACTCCCACCCCTCTTATTACTTATTGTATGTTTAATAATAATAATAATAATAATAATAATAGTATATAAAAATGTTATGTCATATAAATACATATACACATATAAGTATGTACCGTAATTTCCGGACTATAAGCCGCACCTGACTATAAGCCGCACCAGCTAAATTTAGGGGAAAATACAGATTGCTCCATATATAAGCCGCACCCGACTATAAGCCGCAGGGTTTTGATGTGTAATTAGCGTAGTATATAGGGGTTCCTGCTACCACGGAGGGGATTGTCGGGACAGAGATGACTGTTTGGGAACGCAAAGCGTCCCATTTATTAACAATAAATCTTTCAATCATTCAATCAAACTTTCACATCTTTGACATGGCGAACAGCATTCGTGCAGAGTACAAATAATACAACGGTGCAAAGTAATACAAAGTGCTCGCCTGTACGTTATCAAAATAACCAGCCTACCGGTATATGAAAAGTCAGTCTTTAATCATTGTGTCATCGTCTTCCTCCTGCGTACTAAAACCACCCAAATCCTCTTCGTCGGTGTCTGAGAAGAACAGGCCGCATATAAGCCGCACCCTTGTATAAGCCGCAGGGACCAGAACGAGGGGAAAAAGTAGCGGCTTATAGTCCGGAAATTACGGTATCACGTATTGTACTCACAAAACTTGTAGTTGTCAAAGCATCTTCCTGCTGGGAAATGTCGAGTGAGCCCACTTGTGAGACAACTTTTAGCCACAACACAACAACTTTCAACTACAAACCCCGTTTCCATATGAGTTGGGAAATGGTGTTAGATGTAAATATAAACGGAATACAATGATTTGCAAATCATTTTCAAGCCATATTCAGTTGAATATGCTACAAAGACAACATATTTGATGTTCAAACTCATAAACATTTTTTTTTGTGCAAATAATCATTAACTTAAGAATTTGATGCCCGCAACACGTGACAAAGAAGTTGGGAAAGGTGGCAATAAATACTGATAAAGTTGAGGAATGCTCATCAAACACTTATTTGGAACATCCCACAGGTGAACAGGCAAATTGGGAACAGGTGGGTGCCATGATTGGGTATAAAAGTAGATTCCATGAAATGCTCAGTCATTCACAAACAAGGATGGGGCGAGGGTCACCACTTTGTCAACAAATGCGTGAGCAAATTGTTGAACAGTTTAAGAACAACGTTTCTCAAAGTGCAATTGCAAGAAATTTAGGGATTTCAACATCTACGGTCCATAATATCATCAAAAGGTTCAGAGAATCTGGAGAAATCACTCCACGTAAGCGGCAGGGCCGGAAACCAACATTGAATGACCGTGACCTTCGATCCCTCAGACGGCACTGTATCAAAAACCGACATCAATCTGTAAAGGATATCACCACATGGGCTCAGGAACACTTCAGAAAACCACTGTCACTAAATACAGTTGGTCGCTACATCTGTAAGTGCAAGTTAAAGCTCTACTATGCAAAGCGAAAGCCATTTATCAACAACACCCAGAAACGCCGCCGGCTTCTCTGGGCCCGAGATCATCTAAGATGGACTCATGCAAAGTGGAAAAGTGTTCTGTGGTCTGACAAGTCCACATTTCAAATTGTTTTTGGAAATATTCGACATTGTGTCATCCGGACCAAAGGGGAAGCGAACCATCCAGACTGTTATCGAGTGATGGTATGGAGGTGCATTAGTGCCCAAGGCATGGGTAACTTACACATCTGTGAAGGCACCATTAATGCTGAAAGGTACATACAGGTTTTGGAGCAACATATGCTGCCATCTAAGCGCCGTCTTTTTCATGGACGCCCCTGCTTATTTCAGCAAGACAATGCCAAGCCACATTCAGCACGTGTTACAACAGCGTGGCTTCGTAAAAAAAGAGTGTGGGTACTTTCCTGGCCCGCCTGCAGTCCAGACCTGTCTCCCATGGAAAATGTGTGGCGCATTATGAAGCGTAAAATACGACAGCGGACTGTTGAACGACTAAAGCTGTACATCAGGGGTCACCAACCTTTTTGAAAGCAAGAGCTACTTCTTGGGTAGTGATTAATGCGAAGGGCTACCAGTTTGATACACACTTAAATAAATTGCCAGAAATAGCCAATTTGCTCAATTTACCTTTAACTCTGTTATTATTAATAATTAATGATATTTACACTTAATTGAACAGTTTAAAAGAAAAGAAAACACGAAAAAAAATAACAATTAATTTTGAAACATAGTTTATCTTCAATATCGACTCTTTAAAATTCAAAATTCAACCGAAAAAAAGAAGATAAAAACTAGCTAATTCGAATCTTTTTGAAAAAATTTAAAAAATAATTTATGGAACATCATTAGTAATTTTTCCTGATTAAGATTAATTTTAGAATTTTGATGACATGTTTTAAATAGGTTAAAATTCAATCTACACTTTGTTAGAATATATAACAAATTGGACCAAGCTATATTTCTAACAAAAACAAATTATTATTTCTTCTAGATTTTCCAGAACAAATTTTTTAAAAGAAATTCAAAAGACTTTGAAATAAGATTTAAATTTGATTCTACAGATTTTCTAGATTTGCCAGAATCATTTTTTTGAATTTTAATCACAATAAGTTAGAAGAAATATTTCACAAATATTCTTCGTCGAAAAAACAGAAGCTTAAATGAATAATTAAATTAAAATGTATTTATTATTCTTTACAATAAAAACAATACATTTACCTGAACATTGATTTAAATTGTCAGGAAAGAAGAGGAAGGAATTTAAATGGTAAAAAGGTATACGTGTTTAAAAATCCTAAAATCATTTTTAAGGTTGTATTTTTTCTCTAAAATTGTCTTTCTGAAAGTTATAAGAAGCAAAGTAAAAGAATTAATGAATTTATTTAAACAAGTGAAGACCAAGTCTTTAAAATATTTTCTTGGATTTTCAAATTCTATTTGAGTTTTGTCTCTCTTAGAAGTAAAAATGTCGGGCAAAGCGAGACCAGCTTGCTAGTAAATAAATAAAATTTAAAAAATAGAGGCAGCTCACTGGTAAGTGCTGCTATTTGAGCTATTTTTAGAACAGGCCGGCGGGCTACTCATTTGGTCCTTACGGGCTACCTGGTGCCCGCGGGCACCGCGTTGGTGACCCCTGCTGTACATAAAACAAGAATGGGAAAGAATTCCACTTTTAAAGCTTCAACAATTAGTTTCCTCAGTTCCCAATCGTTTACTAAGTGTTGTTAAAAGGAAAGGCCATGTAACACAGTGGTGAACATGCCCTTTCCCAACTACTTTGGCACGTGTTGCAGCCATGAAATTCTAAGTTAATTATTATTTGCAAAAAAAAATAAAGTTTATGAGTTTGAACATCAAATATGTTGTCTTTGTAGCGCATTTAACTGAATATGGGTTGAAAAGGATTTGCAAATCATTGTATTCCGTTTATATTTACATCTAACACAATTTCCCAACTCATATGGAAACGGGGTTTGTACAACCCAACAACATAAAGCCACAACCCGTCAACTTTCAGCTACAACACAACATCATAAAGCTACATCACAACTTTAAGCCACAACACAACAACATAAAATGACAACTTTCAGCCAGAACACAACACAACACATAACAACAACAACGCCCTCTGCTGGATGTATAGCTGCAGCACTCATTTCCCTTTTGATTGATGGATTGAGACTTTTATTAGTAGGTTGCACAGTGAAGTACATATTCCGTACAATTGACCACTAAATGGTAACACCCGAATAAGTTTTTCAACTTGTTTAAGTCGGGGTCCACTTAAATTGATTCATGATACAGATATATGCTATCATATATACTATCATCATAATACAGTCATCACACAAGATAATCACATTGAATTATTTACATTATTTACAATCAGGGATGTGGAGGGGGGGGGGGAGGATATGGACATCAAGTAGTGGAGAGAGAGAGAGAGAGAGAGAGAGAGAGAGAGATCAGAAGGCATAAGAAAAAGTATCTGCATTTGATTGTTTACATTTGATTATTAGCAATCCGGGGAGGGTGTTAGTTTAGGGTTGTAGCTGCCTGGAGGTGAACTTTTATTGCGGTTTTGAAGGAGGATAGAGATGCCCTTTCCTTTATACCTGTTGGGAGTGCATTCCACATTGATGTGGCATAGAAAGAGAATGAGTTAAGACCTTTGTTAGTTCGGAATCTGGGTTTAACGTGGTTAGTGGAGCTCCCCCTGGTGTTGTGGTTATGGCGGTCATTTACGTTAAGGAAGTAGTTTGACATGTACTTCGGTATCAGGGAGGTGTAGCGGATTTCATAGACTAGGCTCAGTGCAAGTTGTTTAACTCTGTCCTCCACCTTGAGCCAGCCCACTTTAGAGAAGTGGGTAGGAGTGAGGTGGGATCTGGGGTGGAGGTCTAGAAGTAACCTGACTAGCTTGTTCTGAGATGTTTGGAGTTTAGATTTGAGGGTTTTGGAGGTGCTAGGGTACCAGGAGGTGCATGCGTAATCGAAAAAGGGTTGAACGAGAGTTCCCGCCAGAATCCTCAAGGTGCTTTTGTTGACCAGAGAGGAAATTCTGTAGAGAAATCTCGTTCGTTGGTTAACCTTTTTGATTACCTTGGTTGCCATTTTATCACAGGAAAGGTTAGCCTCTAGAATGGAACCTAGGTAGGTGACCTCATCTTTCCTGGTGATAACAATGTCACCCACTTTTATGGTGAAGTCATTGACTTTCTTAAGTTTGATGTGGGACCCAAACAGGATGGATTCTGTTTTACCCAAGTGTATGGATAGCTTGTTGTCAGCGAGCCAGGTGCAAGTTCTACAGAGCTCAGCACTGAGGATTTTCTCCACCTGTGACTTGTCCTTGCCGGATACCAGCAGGGCAGAGTCATCCGCAAACAAAAACAATTCACAGTCGCATGCCGACTGTAGATAGTGCCATCAAACTACTTCCTATTCTGTTTTATAGGTGGAAAAACCTTTTCTTTCATATTAACTTTGAGCAGTGAAAATAAATGAGAGTGGTATGCAGGGATCGACTGTATTCTAGTACTTTGTTGTGGGAATAAATGCCCTCTAGTGGCTGTAAGTGGAACAGTGGATGACAACATGTAGCTTTTTATTAGGGATGTCCGATAATATCGGCCTGCCGATATTATCGGCCGTTAAATGCGTTAAAATGTAATATCGGAAATGATCGGCATCTGTTTTTTTATTATCTGTATCGTTTTTTTGTTTTTTTTGTTTTTTTTTGTTTTTTTATTAAATCAACATAAAAAACACAAGATACACTTACAATTAGTGCACCAACCCAAAAAACCTCCCTCCCCCCATTTCTTTCTGTTATCAATATTCTGGTTCCTACATTATATATCAATATATATCAATACAGTCTGCAAGGGATACAGTCCGTAAGCACACATGATTGTGCGTGCTGCTGCTCCACTAATAGTACTAACCTTTAACAGTTAATTTTACTCATTTTCATTAATTACTAGTTTCTATGTAGCTGTTTTTATATTGTTTTACTTTCTTTTTTATTCAAGAAAATGTTTGTAATTTAGTTATCTTATTTTTTTATTTTTTTTTTAAAAAGTACCTTATCTTCACCATACATGGTTGTCCAAATAAAGCATAATAATGTGTTAATTCCTCAACTGCATATATCGGTTGATATCGGTATCGGTTGATATCGGTATCGGTAATTAAAGAGTTGGACAATATCGGAATATCGGCAAAAAGCCATTATCGGACATCCCTACTTTTTATTTGTCGAGTATATATTCATAATATTTGAAACGTTGTTAGTATTAGGGGTGGTCCGATTTGAATTGATATTGGATATTGGTCCGGAATCAGCAAAAACACAAGTTTCGGCTATAAGCGCTCCGATACAAGCTGTCCTGCAGCGTGTTTACATTTGCAAAGCTGGACAGTTCACATCTAAATGTCAAGGTTGCTCTTTTCTTCTACTTTGGTCAAAAAGGTAAACATTGTAGGCTATAGGCTACTAGGAGCTAGCAGCTACGCAACAGCTAAACACACAGTAGCACACAAGCTAGACATACGTAGTAATTGTCCTTTATATAAGGTTCCAATGTTGGTATTGTATCAGAAGTGGAGAAAGTATCAGGATACATGTTTTTCTTGATTTAATTAATCATGTAATAAATAATTATATGTAATATCTTAAATTGAATGTGTTTTTTTTTAAGATTTGTTGATATATACAATACTAGCTTTAGTTGTCATTTATATATATATATATGTATGTATGTATGTATGTATGTATGTATGTATGTATGTATGTATGTATGTATATATTAGTATAATATGTACTTGTAGACACTTGATTCATAGATGGGCTCATTATTTATTCGTATTCTTTCCAAAAGGAGCCAATATGAGCTTTACTTAAGCGTCGCTCCTGATTGGCCGACCTCGGTTGACCCTTTCAGCCACTTTTTGTAGTCTATGTCGCCTGTCTCACATCTGGACAATAAATACTCAGCAGCGGTAGGAGAACTTTTTGACACACAAACACACCAATTTAGTGACAGGTCAAAGGTGACTGGAATGTTTACATGTCCATCATCAGCCTGGTGCCTCTGTCTATATACTTTTATACCACATAATGAGGTTATTACATGCTAATCTTGTATTAGTTTTTTATATATTTTCATATGACATAATGAGATTATTACATGCTAATTTTATATTAGTTTTTTTATATATTTTTATATGACATAATGAGATTATTACATGCTAATCTTATATTAGTTTTTTATATATTTTTATATGACAATGAGGTTATTACATGCTAATCTTATATTAGTTTTTTTTATATTTGTATGATATAATGAGGTTATTACATGTTAATCTTATATTAGTTTTTTAGATATTTTTATTTGTCATAATGAGATTATTACATGCTAATCTTATATTATTTTTGTATATTTGTATATGACATATTGGTATTGCTAATCTTATATTATTTTTTATAGATTTTTATATGACATTATGAGGTTATTACATGCTTATCTTATATTAGTTTTTTATATATTTTTATATGACATAATGAGGTTATTACATGCTAGTTTTACATTAGTTTTTTTATATGACATAATGAGATTATTACATGCTAATCTTATATTATTTTTATATATTTCTACATGAGATTAGTATTGCTAATCTTATTTTTATAGATTTTTATATGACATAATGAGGTCATTACAAGATAATCTTATATTATTTGTATATATTTCTATGAGATATTAGTATTGCTAATCTTATATTAGTTTTTTTTATAGATTTTTATATGACATAATGAGGTTATTACATGCTAATCTTATATTATTTTTTAAATATATTTTTATATGACATAATGAGGTTATTACATGCTAATCTTATATTATTTTTAAAATATATTTTTATATGACATAATGAGGTTATTACATGCTAATCTTATATTATTTTTGTATATATTTTTATATGACATAATGATATTATTACATGCTAATCTTATATTAGTTTTTTATATATTTTTATATGACAATGAGGTTATTACATGCTAATCTTATATTAGTTTTTTTATATTTGTATGATATAATGAGGTTATTACATGCTAATCTTATATTAGTTTTTTAGATATTTTTATATGTCATAATGAGATTATTACATGCTAATCTTATATTAATTTTATATATTTGTATATGACATATTGGTATTACCTAATCTTATATTATTTTTTATAGATTTTTATATGACATGAGGTTATTACATGCTTATCTTATATTAGTTTTTTTTATATATTTTTATATGACATAATGAGGTTATTACATGCTAGTTTTACATTAGTTTTTTTATATGACATAATGAGATTATTACATGCTAATCTTATATTATTGTTATATATTTCTATATGAGATTAGTATTGCTAATCTTATTTTTTATAGATTTTTATATGACATAATGAGGTCATTACATGCTAATCTTATATTATTTGTATGTATTTCTATGAGATATTAGTATTGCTAATCTTATATTAGTTTTTTTTTATAGATTTTTATATGACAATGAGGTTATTACATGCTAATCTTATATTATTTTTTAAATATATTTTTATATGACATAATGAGGTTATTACATGCTAATCTTATATTATTTTTTAAATATATTTTTATATGACATAATGAGGTTATTACATGCTAATCTTATATTATTTTTGTATATATTTTTATATGACATAATGAGATTATTACATGCTAATCTTATATTAGTTTTTTATATATTTTATATGACATAATAAGATTATTACATGCTAATCTTATATTATTTTTATATATTTCTATATGACATATTAGTATTGCTAATCTTATATTATTTTTTATAGATTTTTATATGACATGAGGTCATTACACGCTAATCTTATATTATTTTTATATATTTCTATATGAGATATTAGTATTGCTAATCTTATATTAGTTTTTTATATATTTTTATGTGACATAATGAGATTATTACATGCTAGTCTTATTTGTATATATTTCTATATGAGATATTAGTATTGCTGATCTTATATTAGTTTTTTATATATTTTATATGACTGAGATTATTACATGCTAATCTTATATTAGTTTTTTATGTATTTTTATATGACATAATGAGGTTATTACATGCTAATTTTATATTATTTTTTTAATATATTTCTATATGACATTAGTATTGCTAATCTTATTATTTTTTATTGATTTGCATATGACATAATGAGGTCACTACACGTTAATCTTAAATTATTTTATATATATTTTTATAGGACATAATGAGGTTATTACACTCTAATCATATATCAGTTTTTTATATATTTTATATGACAATGAGGTCATTACATGCTAATCTTATATTAATTATTAAATATTTGTATATGACGTAATGAGGTCATTACACGCTAATCTTATATTATTTGTGTTTATATTTTTTATATGACATTATGAGGTTATTACAAACTAATCTTATATTATTTATATACATTTTATGACATGATGAGGTTATTACAATAATCTTATATATTTTTAAATATATTTTATATAACCTTAATGAGGTTATAACATGCTAATCTTAGATTATTTGTATATATTTTTATATGACATAATGAGGTTATTACACGCTAATCTTGTATTAGTGTATATTTTTATGGCAATAAGGTTATTTCATGCTAATCGTAAATATTTGTATATATTTGATATGACATAATGAGGTTATTACATGCTAATCTTATTATTTTTTAAATATATTTTTATATGACATAATGGGGTCAATACATGTTAATCTTATGTTATTTGGTTAAGGAAGGCAAGGAACTGGACTCTATTTCCATTCTGGAAAATGCTTGGTCCAGTAAAAACAGGAAGAGTATCTTTCCTAAGCATAACACGCATGGCAAATATCATTAATAACTTCCTGGTCAACGACTCGTTGAGGAAGTGAGTTGTTTTTTTTTTTTACCATCGGCAGGAATGGGAATGTTTTATGTAAACACTATTTTGTATTTAAAAAATGTTATTCTTTTTCCATTATCTCATTGAATAAATGTTTTGTTTATTTTTCAAACAAAACATATGTTGCCTGTCTTTTCTGCCCTTTGATAAAAGTCAAGACTTCTGGATAAAACATTACCCCAAAATTTGGATGTATTCCATGTATGCCACTGAAAAGTATGTAAGGTCTCATAATTATGTTAAGTCAAAATAAGGAAGTCTACATTTTTTGATTAAAACATTTAAATTATGAGATTTTTTAAAAAAATTGAAATTGTGGGTTGAAAAGATTTTTGAAAATTCAGTCGATGAGATAAATGGGTCCCAATTATTTGATAAAAAGTCGAGATTATGAGACGAAAAAAGTCACATAAGAAAAAAAAAAGTCAAAAATTATACGATTAAAAATTAGAAATTGAGATACAAAGTCATATATATAAGATAAAAAGGCATAAATATGAGCTACAAAGTCTAGATTATTAGGTAAAAACTAGGGATGTCCTATAATGGCTTTTTGCTGATATCCGATATTCCGATATTGTCCAACTCTTTAATTACCGATATCAACCGATACCGATACTGATATATACAGTTGTGG